>NC_056726.1:321481926-321624426 GCF_019279795.1 Protopterus annectens | reverse complement strand
CCTTCTGATCTTTCAGCAACAAATGTGTGTGCTGTACCTGTTGAGCTACATTAGTTTCCTGGTCCAAGAGTGGTGCTAGTCTGCTGCAGAATCTTGGGCATCAGTAAGATGCTCAGGTGATTTTCAAATGTTCATCATATTGATCACTGCTGCAGTCATTTTAGCTATATGGGAGGTTTATGCCCTGCCAAGGATATAATAGCCAGCCAGCTTCCAAAGTTTCAGGGCACCTTCCACTCTGTCAAACCATTTGGTAGCTCAAGCTGAGTTGTCTAAAACACAGGTTGGACCACCAAGCCCTTCACAGCTTTCCTGCCTCTGTAGAAAGCACTTCTTTGTGGGCTTTCAAGCATCAACAGTCTGCTTGTGCCATTCCTTTGCTGGGCAGAGAAGTTCCGTTTGGTGAAAAATCTTCTGCATTTAAAAACATTTGTTTTAGTGTGCTTTCTTACTTAGCAAGGTTATTATTTTTCTAGGAATTTGTGTTTTAATGGACTGTCGAGAGACTTAACTGTACTTTTAAACTCAAGCACACTTTTTTCCTGTCCATTTTAAAAGTAGTTAAAAGTTGAAAATATTTTTTGGTGGAGAAATTGTGCTTATTTTACTTTTGGGGGATATTAAAATGTATTAAAGTGTGGTTTACTGTGTTTTTGTGAGGAAAAAGTGACTTTCAACAACTTAAAATTTTTACTGGCCTATACTGTATGCTTTCCCTGGGAAAGCAGTGTCATTTTCAGCTTAACCATGGAACGATCTAGGAATTTCATTTTTGGTTCTTCTGCCAGCCACAAAAAGAAAAAGTTAAGCTAACAGCCTTACCATCACAGCAGGCTAGCAACTCAAGAATGTTTAATCTGCAGTTTCTTTTTGTGAGGAAAATTCTGCTTTAAATGGTTTAATTTCTTCCATGTTACTGGTCCCAACTTGTTGCTTACAGTATTTGTATGACTCTGTTGACACTTCCAGGGCTGTGGCCTTGGGTACTGTTTTGAGGAGGCTTGCCTGGCTCTGTTCTCAGAACTTCCCATTTGACGTGAAAAATTAGATTTTAAATTCTTCTCTAGATAGAGATTTAATTTTTGGTCCCTCTGCTGCTGAGGTTATCAAAAATTGTGATGAAAGGGGTAACAGAGTGACGCTCTTAAGATTTTTCAGCCCTCCTTTTCCACATTTTTTAAGATATTCTATATCCCTTCATACAATTTTGACAAGAAACAAAGTTAACAGTCTCATCAAAAGGTGGTTAAAATATGTTTAAGAAGAAATGGTAGAGGAGTTCCAAAAGAATACAGGACCCCCTCAAAATCAAGGACAGTCCATCAAACCAGAATGACAAAGGGACCTTGTCCCCTACCACCACCCTGGAAGTCCCTTTTCTCTTCCAGAAAGTTTGAATCTCCTTTTTCTCTTTGGCAACAGATAATTTCAGACAAATGGGTTTTGAAGAGCAGACGTGTAACCAGTGTTGTTCGACAGGGATCAGTCCTGGGACCTCAGCTGATTGGAATCTGTTTCTCCAAAGTGTAAGCTAAAACTAAAGGTCTGTGGCTCTCAAAGTTTGCTGATGACTGCAAACTGGGAGTTGTCGTGGAATCCATATAATGTTAACATCCTACAAAAGGGTCTTACACAAACAAATGACTGGTGCCAAAGTCATGGCCTTAAACTCATTGCAAAAAAATGTTTTATCATCTCTTTCATTGAGTGATGTTCCTGCTAATTACCACATCAATAATAACACCCTAAGTACGCACTTAGTGCTGAGAGACCTGGGCACACAGGTTGACAGCAACTTTACCTTAGATCACCATGTCTCCACAGTGGTAAGAAGGGCATTCTATATTGCTCATCTCATAAGTAAGGGCATTGCCTCCACAAAAAAAAAGAAGTTATAACCTCCCTGTACTCTTCCCTCATCAGGCCAATAACTAGGTACAGTGCCCCTTTTGGTATGTATCTTTCCAAGCACCTGCAACAGTTGGAGAGACCACAAAAGTTCCTCACGTTGTCGGCAGTTTTGGACCTATGCGGTCTGTCTCTGTCTTTATCCTTACGTTTTTTGAAAGATCGGTAGTCAGATGGCTTACCGAAGCCATTTCGGAATATGGAGAATGAGAGCAAAAGAATTTAGCAGCAAAGATAGCCCGACGACGAATAGTTTGGGCGTTAAGGCACAAAACCGACAGCGAGGGGAGTCATGGTCTGGGCCTAAACAGGTGACGCAGTAAGAATGAAAATCTCTGTGAGGTATTTGCTTTCCACAGGCAAGACAATTGTTAACTTTTTCTGACATCAGTTAGAGCAGGAAAAAAGAATCCCCAACGGGGTACTTCGCTTTAGAAGACTTCAGGTTTGAAACTCGAAAAAAGAAAATTTCAGGTAGTGGCCTACCGGCACTTGCGAACTGCTTCTGTTTCAGGCTCCCGTGCGGCAAGAAAAGCTGATGTAACGGTGTTGGCTGCATGTTTTATACCCATGAGGACCTGACGTCATGGAAGAGGCGACAGCATCCGACACAGAAATCCCAAGACTCTGGTATTCGTGCCGACTGAAGGCTACCTGCAGGCAGATAACCCAAGTGTGATGACTGCAACAGTGAATACTCTCGAACATCTACATTTATGGCAAGTGTACACAACTGTGCTTTCACCACAGGGGGTTCCACCTATGTCCCTCTTGAACAGGGTGATAGGTGCTGATCATGGAAATAAGGGTAAAACTTGGCTAGGCTGGTAAGGGCCCTAGCATCATTAGCCTAGTAACTTACTATGATCCTTCAAGGTTACAGATGGCAGCAGGAAGAAATTCCTCCTTTGTAGGGGTAATTCCTTACCCATTGGACCAGACTCCTCTATTCCCCCTATCCTTCAACACATGCTGTCCAGGGAGTGATAGAGCCTTTTCCTCCTTCCCAGGTTGGGAATGTTTTTTATTCAAGGATGATTTTAGTGTCAAAGAAAGAAAATGCCTTGAGACTAGTTCTGTATCTTTTTTTCCTAAACCTCTTTGTGATGTGCCCAAGTTCAAAATGCTGTCACTTCACAATCTGTTACACCTTGTTCCTCATTTAAGTTTCTGAGTAGCACTAAATTTAAAAGATGCTTCTCATCACATCCCTATTCATCTAGATTTCAAATGTTTCTTAGTGATTTTGTGTGTGGATCACATCATCAGTTCTGTGCCTTATCCTTTGGACTTTCCACTGCTCCAAGAGTGTTCACAAAGTGTTTAGCTCTGGGTATAACTCAGTGCAGACTACAGGGTATCCACAATTTTCCATATTTAAACAACTTGCTTATCTCTGCAGATGAGCAAGGGTCAGGAAACTCTCACTTGGTTGAGAGATCTGTTACACAAGCTGGGATTCCAAGAGAACACTGTGAAGTATTTTTTGACTCATTCACAAAGGATTATGCTCCTGGGGTCTCACCTAAGTTCAAGGAGCTTTTCTTTCACAGGGAAAAAATATTTATTTCCAAGGTTTACACTCGGGCTTCTGCCACTGTGAGGGAATACCTCAAGGTTTTGGATCTCTTGGCATCTATGATTTTCATGATACCCCTGATAAGACTCCACTTGAGAAAGATACATTGGTATCTGAAGTCTCTCTGTTCCCAGCACCAACAACCATTATCTTTTCAAATCTTAGTTCTGGGGTTTGTCAGAAGAGAAATCACTTAGTGGAGACAGCAAATTTCCCTAAATCCAGGTCTCCCCTTGATCATTCTCCCCACTGCAAAGCAATCAGTCACCACAGATGCCTCGTACTTGGTTGGGGAGCAGTTTTGGAGTGATAAAAGAAGGGATAAAAGTGCAAGGTGTGTGGGACACCAAGGACAGACACAAGCACATAAATATAAAAGGCATGCTGTTTCTGATCAAGGCATCAGATGTCTTAATCATCTTTTGTCCTCTGGACCTCTTCAGGTTGTTACAGACAATACCACAGTCATGTGGTACATCAGTAAGCAAGTCTTCCCTCTTTGCAGGCTAGCCATTTTAATGTGGGATACAGCTACATAGCACAACATCACTCTACAGATGTCCTACATCCCATCAAAGCAAAACTGTGTGGCAGACAAACTGAGCAGGACAAAGGCAGACACTCACAAGTGGAAACTAGATCAGGAGGTCTTCCAAGAATTTATCCATCTGTGGGAGTTCCTCAAGTAGACCTCTTTACCTCCTTTCTGAACAATCAGCTGTCAAAACTCTCCTCCAGGACTCCATGCAAGAAGGTCTGGAAGACAGATGCCTTTCCTTTTCCTTGGATGAGAATGTTCCTGTATGCTTTTCCAACCATTCCACTGATATCCAGGCTACCTCTGATGATTCAGAAGGAATCCTTCAAGATCATTGTGATGACTCCCTTCTGGTCCAGGCATCCATGGTTTCCTTTCTTTTGGAAATGACCAGAGGCAATTGCCACAAGTTTCCTCACAGAGCATATTTACACCCACAAGAGTAGGAGTTTTTGATGCACCATGACTCCAGTCCACTTTAGCTGACTGCCTGGATTTCAGAGACTTAATTCTATTTAAGCACCTATTTACTGGGGACTTGCAGCTGGTACAGATGGAGGCAAGAAAGGTTGCTACTAGAACATCTTATATTAGCAAATGGAAAAGGTTTTCTACTTGGTTCCAGCAACATAACTAGCACCTATTCAGGGTTAGTGTTTCTGGGGTTTTACAATATTTGTGTGTTACTATCCTATGGTCTTTGTTACTCCTCCATGAGGGTTCATTTATTTGCCATTTTGGCATGCCTGCCAGTGGATCCTCCTCTTTCAGTGCATTTTCATGTCAGAATGTTTTTGAAGGACGGTTTGCATAAGAGGCCTTCAAAAAAACAAGTGACCCCTCCTTGGGACCTTAATTTTGTGTTAGAGAAGTTAACATTTGCTCCATTTGAACCTGCTCATCTGGCTGACTTGAGATACTTCACATGGAAAACTGTTTTACAATTACTCTGGCCTCTGCAAGAAGAGTATCTGAGTTACAAACTCTTATGGTGAGTCAACTCTATCTTGATTTCCACAGAGACATGGTTTCTTTGAGAACTAATCCTTATGTTATGCTTAAAGCCATGTCCAGGTTTCCTTTAAGCCAAACTCTCCCTCTCCCTGTTTTCTTCCCTGAGTCTAAAAATGAGGGTGAAATGACTTGGATGTCCACAGACTGCCCAGGTACTGTCTTGACAAAAACTAAATCTTTCAGATCTTTGGCTCAGTTGTTCATTTATTGTGAAGATCAAAATAAGAGACAACCTGTGTCGGAACAGGCCATTTCCAAATGGTTGCCTCAGGCTATTACCTTTTGCCATTGTCACTATAACAAACTGTTACAAGCAGGGACAAGGCCCTTCTCTACCAGGGACTGGGCTTCATTATGCTCACCATAACAATCCTGTTCCAGGAAGGGACAAGGCCCCACTCCACCAGGGCCTTAGCTTCATCTATGGCTTTTTGGAAATGGTTATATTGTAGAAGCATTATAGAAGCTGCTATTTAGTCCTCTGTACATACTTTTACAAAGCACTATAAGCTTGGTTCCTTTTCTAAGTCCAGATCAAGCTTTGCTAGCACTGTTTTCTGGGGGCTCCTGGACTTTTCTCCTTCCATCTTTCAAATGTAGTTAGCTATGGAAATCTACCTATATAGCTAAGGCTACTGCAGATGTGATCAGTACGATAAACACACTGTTGTGTAAGTTGAACTAACTGTAATAGTAGATGTTCAAATGGTCACCGCTGCAGTATTCGCTCCATCCCTCTTGTTTTTTGGTGTGTTTTTAATGCCAGGTTGTGGATATTTATATTTTGTTGCTCTTACCATTGTCATTTCAGGGCTTAGCCTCCCTTTCTCTGTTGGCAGGAAAGTTATTAAAGGCTTCACACCCAAATGTGTCTTAGTCAGCTCAGCTCGTGCTGCTGGAGAGTTTGTGTGCTGGGAAGGTGCCCAGAGGCTTTTGAAGCTGGCAAACTGTTATATCCCTGGCTGGATGCAGCAGTGATCATTTGAACATATGCTGCTATGTTAAGTTCAGCTTACACAGCTGTGCTTTCAGTGTTATCCACTGCGCATTCAACCCCGAGTAGGTTGCCAGGCATGTACGGTAGAGATAGGGCTTAAACAGTAAATTTATGCTCCCTCCACATGGATATTGGCCTTTTTCATTTCCCCTTTGCCCCTTGCTCCCAAGAAGTGAATGATCCATGGGCCAGTGAGGCAGCCAGGAACGAGAACTAGATGCTCAGTGGAGGAGAACAAAAAAAATAGACCACAAAAAGTCCCCTGAGGCATTCTTGGTCACATGGGAGACGGTCAATACTATACTACCCACTTTGGGAGAGCTTTCCACCTAGCCTTGACCTGCTAGCGAAGGCAAAGAGAAGATTTCCTGGTATGATATTCCAATGCAGGTCTCAAAGAGGAGATGGACCTGGTCTACTTTGGGCAGTTATACTTTCTCTTGGTTTAAGTACAGCAAAGATATGATCCTTTCCTCATATGTCCCCCTTTTAAGGATGTGTCCATAGTCATCCATAGGTCATCCATAGGTTAGTACTAAGTTAACTGCCCTTGCAAGCCATTTTAAGCTTAGCCAATTATCCCTTGTGAGACTCAAACCTTGCACCTTCTGTTTGTAAGGCAAACACCTTAACCATTAGGCCACCCTCCCAGATCCTTTGGTGATACCCTCAGCTTAATGAGAGAACACTTTACATCGAGTAGAGGCACCAAACAAGGTGATCATTTGAAATGTTTGGACCTTCTAGAGCGAGTCCTGAAATGCAAAGACTGAATGGCCGAAAGATCAGACTTATATATATAGTAACTCCAAGATGCCTTTACTCCAAATATGGTGATCTTGGAAATGGTATATATAAATTTGGGGAGTGTGGGGGTGCGGGAGGGCTTGCCGTCTGCAAAATGAAGTTTAAAGAAGAGTGATTTTCTAGATATGCTCTTCTCCTGTGTTTTTGGTCTATTTTTCGGCCAATGAATTATCAAGGCACTTATAAAAGAAATAACTGACCATAGATGATCCTGTGCCTTGGCATTTATTTTTTCATTGTTTTATGCAGTTAAAGATGCTTCTGAGAATGGTTCTGTGGAGCTAGATTCACAACCCCCAGCATACAGGAAACCCAAAATAAGTTGTATAGGTTTGGGTAAAATATTAAATACCTTTATAAAACTCTGATAGCAAATTCTGATTTGTTTTTTCTGTTAGTACTGCTAGGGGGAATACAGGCTAGCTTCAGCCGGATCATTTTGGTAACAAAGGATATATGTACTCTACCATTGGTTTCCAGAGCAGTTGACACTCAGAGTAGTGTGCTGCAATGTCAGAAAGGCATCCTTAGGCAGAGAGGATATGATGGCAGAAGTGCATGTTTAGACATTTAAGCAAAGCTTATATAGATTATTCCAGACTGCCATAAAAGTGTGACCACACACTGTTAATGTGGACATAGTACCGTAAACACAGTAGAGAGATAGATGTCTAAAACATTAATTATCCGAACACAGTATTCCAAAGTTTTCGGGTAGAAAAATTCATAAAGTCTGAATATGCAAACGTTATATATATTGCTTGTGCATGTTTTCTGAGCTTGTAGCTTGCTAGTGTGTTGAAATTTTTCTTTATTGTCCACTGGAATCATGACTGGTTGAAAAGTGTATTCCCTGCATGCAGGAAAAAACAAGATTTTGGAAGTTTTTTTATTCGGTTCAATGTATGTTTGATTATCCGAACTACCCTAGGTCCAAATTAGTTTGGATAATCGACTCTCTACTGTATGCACAACTTAGTAGCCAGCTTTTACCAGAATACCTTAAAGGGCAGCTTCTTATTGTTTCATGTGAGAAAAGATCTTTTGTTTGTAACCCTTTCAAATGGCATTGTTTTAGCGATTCTAAGAAAAAGGTAAACTGCAAGTGGTGAAATAGTTACTCATCCACTGATTCCTAATGCCAGTAAGAATTATCCTATTAAGCAGTGGGCATTGTATTGCGAAAATATTGTCCTTTTTACAGGAACAATTCAAACAGAAAAGGTCTTTGAAATGGGGCAGTGGAAAGTTTGTAGGGATCCTGATAGATGTTAGAGCAGAGACGGGGGGATGGTCCTCACCTAGCCAAGAAGCTCACTCTAAGCTGTTGCTGTACATCATGTCCCTTTTGACCCGACCCCACCTCACAGGGGCAGAATGGCTCTTTTAAAAGAAATGTGCTTTGATTTCACTACACATTTATGAGTAATTGAAACATCTGCATCAGGATGCAAAATGGAGTTCGACATCCCCTCCCTTGATCCAGACCAGGCCCTATCATAGTTCAACTACTGCTTTTAGGAGCCATAAAGAGTTCCATTGTGACTGCAAGGGGTGGAGATTCTATCTTTGTTTTATTATTACCCAGGAAAGATGGCCTTTGGAGACCCATACTCAACTTACTAATGCTAGACAAGTTCCTTAATATAAGGAAGTTCAAGGTATTATTTTTTTTTTGTCTATTTCCCTTTGGACATTTTTTTATTTATTTTTTTATTTGACATTTGTTGACTGGGTTGGTCTATCTGACACGAGGCCCTTTTTCAGTGGAGACCTGGGGAGAAAAGCTCCATACTTAAGAAACATATGCAAGCTCCATAGTTACAAAACATATGCAAGTACACAAGTAAAATACATAATGTAAAGTGAGTTCACAATAATAAAACTGATTACAGATTATATACAATATTGGCTAACTACGCATATTGTAGTAGGTAACCAGGAAAAAAAAAGTCTTTACAGTAAAGGGAAAGCAAATTAATAAGAAAGTTTCTAGGTAGCAGTGAAGGAGAGATTAAAGTTCTGAAGTAGATGTTCTTAGTGTTTCACTGTTGCAGTCATTACATTTGGGTAATCTGCTGGTAGGTTGCCCTCATTCGGCCTGAATAACAAAGTCTTAGGTCCTGCGTTGGTTGCTGTCTCCTCTTCCATGACGTCAGGTCGCCAGGGGTATAAAACATGCAGCCGACGCCATTTTATTCAGTCTTTCTTGCCGCGCGGTGCCCGAAGCAGAAGCAGTTCGCAAGTGCTGGTCGGCTGACTCCTGAAATTTTCGTATTCGAGTTTCAGAACCGAAGTTTTCAAACTAAATCTAAGTACCCCACTGGGGAAACTTTTTCTTGCTCCTTACCGATGTCAGTAAAAGTTAATAATTGCATTACTTGTGGGAAGCAAATACCTCATAAGGATTTTCATTTCTACTGTATTCCTTGCCTAGGCCCAGATCACAACATGCCTTGCTGTCGGTTTTGTGCTAGATTTAACCAACGCACTATTAAGCGTTGGTATATTTTTGCTTCTAAATATTTTGGTACAAGATTTAATTATCCTGAAATGTCATCGGTTAGCAATCTGACTACAGGAGTTCACAAAAAAATGCAATGAAAAAGACAAGAGACAGACCGTCGAGGTCCAAAACCGACAACGAAGCTTCTCCTAAGCCAGTCGCCGGTACTCAGTGAGGTACTTTTGCAGCCCCTGATACCCACTACTTTTGAGTCGTAGGCCTCTACTGAGACCCATTCCGAGTCCGGTATGCCGTGAGATTCTCAGAGTATTGAACCCGTGGATGTCTCTCCCTTAGATGGGTCCGGAGCCGCTGAGCAGGCACCGGCTTCTGAGGGTGTTTTCAGGCCTCAACATTTTTATATTAAACCAACGCCAGCAACAAAAACAAGGTCAAAAACAACTTCCGTGTCTAAAAAACTGATGCATGAGCCACGTGCTCAGGCCCCTATGTCTAAAAAACAGATAATCAAAATGGCTGAGGATTTAATTACCTTGATCAGGGGTTCCCAGCCACCCCCTGCTAAGAGGCCTAGGCAAGGCACTGATTATGAATCTTCAGATCAGGTTTCCATTTCTTCTAATTCCTCTTCTGATCAGGAATTTTCTGTTCCACCCTATGAGGATTCTGATGCAGAGGAATCCATCCCATCTGCATCTCCTCCTGAGGATTACTCTTTTGGAGAGACTTTGCATACTTTAAGGGAACATTTCCACTGGGAGAGTCAGGACTTCTCTGAATTAAAAAAGAGGCTTAGGGATTTCCTTTTTCTTCCTCAGCATAGGCCTTTGGCAATACCTCTTGTATTAGACATTGTTGATGCTGTGCTCTCGGAATCAAGCATGGCTCCTGATTCCCTGCCTCCGGCTCCTAGTAAGCCAGACAGATATTACAGGGTTCCTGACTCCCACAAATTTCTTTTCAAAAATCCTGCAGCTGATCCTGAAACTATTTCTCAGGGTCCCAAGGATGTAAAGGCCTCCACAGCCAAGAATCCCACCCCTTCTAATAGAGATTCCAGGGCGATGGATAGATGGGGTAAGAAGGTTTATACATCTGCAACCTTGGCAATCAGGGCTTTAAACTGTCAGTTTCATATGCTTAAATATCAACAGCATGTTATGTGCTTACTGAAACAGAAAATGATGTTGATTTCTGATTGTGTGGAAAATAAAGAGTTACATGAATTATTGCATTCAGCAGAACAAGTTGGAAAGCACACTTTGCAATGTGGTTTTGATTCCTTGGAGGCCTCTTGTAGGGCTGCCGTTACTGGATCTGTGATTAGAAGGCATGCCTGGCTCAAGGAGCAAAATCTGCCTGATCATGTTAAAGCTAAATTGTTGGATGCCCCTTTGCAGCATGATACTCTGTTTGGTAATAAGGCAGAAGTGGTGTTAAAGAAAATGGAAGACAAAGCTAAATCTATGCAAACTGTAAAAGATTTCTTGCAAGTGCAGCCACCCAGGTTCAGTAGACACTGGCCTACTAAAAATTGGTCCTTTCCTGTGTCCAACAGAGCCACTCAGGGCAACTCCAGGTGCTCAAAAGGCTCCAGATAACAATCACAGGGTTCTTACAGGTCAAAGCAATGGGGTGCTTCCACCTCCAAATCTGGAGGAAACACAGCACAACCCTACAGTAAGCAGTCTCAATGACTTTCCTCTACCATCACCAAGCACTTATCTTTTGGCAGCCCCCTTGGGGGGAAAGCTAGCACTTCATGCTCAAAATTGGCAGTTAATTACCCAGGACAAGTGGGTATTAAACATAGTATCACAGGAGTACAGATTTAATTTCCATACTTTGCCAATTCCAAACGGATGGCCGGATCTGCCACAAAACCAGTGGCGGAGGCCCAGAAACAAGTCATGTCCCTCATGGATATGGGGGCTATTCAACCGGTACCAGAAAAGGAAAAAGTACAAGGTTTTTATTCAAGACTTTTCCTGGTACCCAGAAAAGACAATTCATGGCGTCCAGTATTGGACTTATCGATTTTGAACATGTTCCTGGACATTCCAAAATTCAAAATGCTGACTTTACAACAGCTACTGCCTATTCTAGGCAGGAATGCTTGGTTAGTAACTCTAGACTTAAAAGAGGCTTACCTGCATATCCCAATAAGGGAATCATGCAGAAGATACCTCCGCTTCAAAGCAGGTTTTTTGCATTACCAATTCTCTGCACTGCCCTTTGGCTTATGTACTGCACCCGGGGTCTTTACAAAGTGCTTGGCACCAGTAATTGCATTCTGCAGACTAAGAAGCATTCAAATTTATCCTTATCTGGACGACTGTCTCGTTCAAGCAGAGGACAAGGACACTCTTCTTCAACATCTGGCATTTGTAAAAAGGCTTCTAGCATGCCTAGGGTACACCATAAATGAAAAGAAATCACAACTGGTACCCTCTCAAATTATTACATTCCTGGGTGCAAGCTTGAATACAACTGCCCAGATGGCTTACCTCACGCCAGACAAACAAAGGCAACTGACAACATACTTCAAACAAATGGCAACAAAAATCCAGTTATCTGCAAGACAAATTCTGCAGGCTTTGGGGTTCATGGCATCCTGCATTCTACTAATTCCATATGCGAGGCTGCATATGCGGAAACTTCAGTGGTACCTAAAAAGTTTATGGAGTCAACATTGTCACAGTCTGGAACATTGATTCCTCTCATTCCCTGCCTACAACAGGAGTTTCTTTGGTGGGCAGAGACATGTCTCCAAAACAAGGGACTGTCATTCACTCTACCCCCTGCCACCCAAACCCTAACTGCAGACGCATCAGACTATGCTTGGGGGGTGGGGGGGGGGCACCTGGCAGGGAGATGCATTCAGGGCAAATGGAGCCCAAACCAAATGCATCTGTATATCAACCAGAAAGAGATGCTAGCTGTTCAGAATGCTCTGACAGCCTTCAAGGACTTACTTCATCCAGGACAACTACTGATAAAGATGGACAACACCACAGTTATGTGGTACATAAATAAGCAGGGGGGTACACATTCCTACCCCCTTTACAGACTAGCCATGGCCTTGTGGAACACAGCCTTGACTTACCAAATACATCTTCAAGCTCAATTCCTTCCAGGAAAGCAAAATACTCTGGCAGACGACTTAAGCAGAAATCTTATGGACCCGCATGAATGGAAACTGGATCCACAAATCTTCAGCATGTTAACACAGAAATGGGGGAGCCCAGACATAAATCTATTTGCCTCTCCCCAAAATTATCAGTTGGAAAAATTCTACACAAGAACTCATCACAAAAAAGCATGGAAAGTGGATGCCGTATCCTTCAGTTGGAAATGTCTTTCCCCCTCTGCCTCTGCTCTCAAAGGTCTTACTAAAAGTCAGACAGGAAAAACCAAAAATGATCTTAGTGGCTCCGGACTGGCCTCGCCAGCACTGGTACCCACTTCTAAGGGATATGTCTCAGCTTCCTCCATGGTACTCGTCTCAAATACCTCATCTACTGTCTCAGCAGAACTATCAAATTCTGCACACTCAAGTCCAAACTTTGAATCTTGCAGCATGGCTGATCAACTAATTATTCCAACAACACTTCTCAGTAAATCTGTGATGGATGTCATTTTGGAAGCCAGAAGGCCTAGTACTAGAAAATCTTATGCTGATGAATGGAAGAGATTCTGTGCTTGGAACCAAGCACAAGGAACAGACACAGCAAAGCCCAATATTCCTCAGATTTTACAATATTTGACTGAGATGCTTGACAAGGGCCTATCCTTTTCTTCAGTAAAAATCCATGCCTCTGCCATCTCGGCTCATTACAACACAGAGCCTCCCCTCTTTTCTCATCCTCTGCTTAAACAGTATCTTAGAGGGGCCAAAATTTAAGGCCTCCCAGAAGATCAGTAACTCTTGCATGGGACCTCAATTTTGTGCTGGAAAAACTCACCCTGCCTCCTTTTGAACCAGCAGCTACTGTGGATATAAAATTTCTATCTTGGAAATCAGCTTTTCTTTTGGCAGTGACTTCAGCTAGAAGGGTTTCAGAACTACAGGCTCTCATGGCAGTGGAATCTTTTATTATATTTTACCCGGACAGGGTGTCCCTCAGGACCAATCCTTCTTTTATGCCTAAGGCAGTATCCAGTGTGGCTCTTAACCAGACCATTCACCTGCCAACATTTTACCCAAATCCACAGAACAAGGGGGAGCAGATTCTGCATTCATTGGATGTACACAGACAACTAGGATTCTACTTAAACAGGATCATATCTCTAAGAAAGTCTGAGCAACTACTGGTAGCATTTGCTGCAGGGTCAGAGAGGAAGGCTATATCAAAGCAGACTGTCTCTAAGTGGATAAGCCACTGCATTCATTTCTGCTACTTGCACCATGGTAAGCCTGTGCCCAAGGGGATCAGATCACATTCCACCAGGGCTGCCTCTACTTCAGCAGCTTTTCTCAGAGGGGTTCCAACCAAAGACATTCTAGAAGCTGCTACTTGGAGCTCTATTCATACCTTCACAAAGCATTATCATTTGCCTCTCTTCTCCAAATCCAGGGCAGGCTTTACCACTGCAGTTCTGCAGGGCCTTATAGCCACTCCTAATGCTGTTTAGTTCCATCCTCCCATCCATAGCTTTGGGATTCTACCCAAATGCAATGACTGCAACAGTGAAACACAAAGAATATAGTGCAGTTGTGTACACTTACCATAAATGTAGATGTTCGAGTGTATTCACGGTTGCAGTCTGGGTTACCCACCCGCCATCCCCCTTTCTATGCTTTTTCTTTCCTTCACTATACATAAAAGACTTTGTGGTGTATTTGCTTTCATATGAAGGTAAAGTTTATGTTTCTAAAGGTGCATTTATATATATTTACTGTTTATTTATATATATATATATATATGTATATATATATATATATATATATATATATATATATATATAATTTTGCTCCCCATTTTGGGGGGCACCTGACATCTGGGGCAAGAAAAACTGAATAAAATGGCGTCAGCTGCATGTTTTATACCCCTGACGACCTGACATCATGGAAGAGGAGACAGCAACCGACACAGGACCCAAGTCTTTGTTATTCTGGCCGACTGAGGGCAACCTGCCAGCAGATTACCCAAATGTAATGATTGCAACAGTGAATACACTCGAACATCTACATTTATGGTAAGTGTACACAACTTACTTTGTTGAACATTCTGCTGGTGAGGAGATTGTAACAGTACAAGGAAAGTTTAGGGGTAGAAAGTAAGGAAGGCTTTTGCAGAGAAGAAGGGAGAGTGAGTTAGGATGGAGGTAGGGTTAGGTACTAGTAGGAGAAAAATAAATGACTGGTTGGTCTGGAGAGATGGGTTAGTCAGGGGGCTGATAAAGAGGCAAAGTTTATTTATGCTAAGGTGATTTCTCAGAGTCTTTTTGAGTAGCAGTTTGGATTTAATGTTTCGGATGGCCAGTGGGAGTTTATTCCAGTGTTTGGCGGGATAATAGCTATGCAGGTTTTTTCCTATGTTGAGTTTGGGTTTGGTTATGGTCAGTAGTTGTTGGTCAGCGCTCTGGAGTGTTCTAGCTGGGGTGTAGGATGAGATGATGGGTATTATGGCAGGGCAAAAGGTGGGCTGGAATAGGATGGAATGGATTATTTGGAGCTGGGAGAGAATAAGGTTGTGAGGGAACTCTAACCATTTCAGTTTTTGTAGTGCTAGACAGTGGTGAGAGGAGCATGGAAGTTCAGCAGCAAATTTTGCTACTTTGCTAATTCAAGTTTGGATATAAGAGAGGTTTGCAAGTTGGTGAGAATCTGAGAGCCATAGAGAAGGGTTGGTAGAAGGTAGGCATGTGATAGAGCAACTTTTGCTTGAGTAGAGAGAAAGTTTTTGTTTCTATAAAGACCTAGTTTTTGGTGGGTTTTCTTGATGTTATTTAGTACATTTTGGTCAAATTTTAGCTGGTCGTCAATGATGACCCCAAGTAGTTTAGTGTGATTATCCACTATGATAGGTGTGTTATTGTGGGAGATGATGGAGAAGTTTGGTTTCAGGTGGGTCATTCTTTTTGGTAGAAAGAGAAGGAGTTTGGTCTTTTTTGGATTTAGGATTAGATGGTTTTGGTTGAGCCAGGTCTCAATAGACAAGAAGGATTCCTGAGGTTTAGTATGGAGTTTGGGAAGTGTGTCTGCAATGGTGATGACTGTGGAGTCGTCAGCATATTGGATTAGAGATGAGTGAGGGGTGGAGTTTGATAACTGATCAGTAAAAATGTTGAAAAGCAGTGGTCCTAGAACTGATCCTTGGGGTACTCCCATCAGCACTGGAAGTTCTGGGGAGATAGCTGAATCCCTTTTGACGGACTGGGAGCGGTTGCTAAGATAACTAGAGAACCAGGAGATAGTGGCAGGGTATAGTTTTAATTGGGAGAGTTTCTCTAAGAGTAATGGATGGTGGACAGTACCAAATGCTTTTGATAGGTCAAGAAAGAGACAAGAGGCAAGTTTATGTTCTCCAGCTTGAGCAATAGTGTTTATGAAGGAGATGAGAGCTGTAGAAGTGCTATGGCCAGGGCGGAAACTGTGTTGGGTGGGGGTAATTAAGTTGTCTTTAGTGAGGTGCTGGAGAGTTTGTTTGTGTACACATTTTTCCAAGATCTTAGATAGGGGAGATAGTATTGTGATGGGCCTATAGTTAGTTAGTTCAGTGGAGTTACCTCCCTTGCGGATAGGAATAGTGTAAAACGTCTTCCAGATGACTGGGACTTTAGCTTCAGTAATAGATATGTTGATGAGGATAGAGATGGGTAAGGCTATGGAGTTAGCAGCTAGTTGGAGAAAGAGTGGAGGGAGAAGTCTACGGAGGGAGAGCAAGGTTTGAGCTTAAGGAGCAGTGATTTTATGTAAGAGGTAGATACTGTTTGTAGGCTGAAAGTAGGAGAGGGATTATGGCGATTGGGGGGAGGTGGGTGGGGTGGTGTTAGAGTTGGAGTGATTCATAAGTTTGCTGATGGACTATATGAAGTATAAGTTGAAGTTAGTAGCAGTTTGGAGAGGAGTAAGTGTGGGGCTTGGGTGGGGGGTAGAAGGGTTTCCTGGATGTAGGATATGATTAGTTGTATGCCAGAATTTTTTGAAGTTACATAGGTGTGTTTTTGGGGGGGTAGTATAGTAATTCTTTTTGTCATCTTTATTTGATTGCTTTGCCTGGTTACGAAGTTGTCTATATTGTTGTAGGTGAATGAGCAATTTGGTTTTGATCCAGTGTTTCCATTGTGTGTCTCTCTCTGACATTAGTGGAAGAGTGGAGGGAGTAAGCCAGGGAGACACAGTGGACTTTACCCAGATCTTATGTAAGGGGGCCAGGGAATTTAAAATGTTGAGGGAATGTGTTGTTAAATTCCATGACTGCTTCCGCGAGAGGTAAATGTTTGAGAAAGGCCAGTCAATAAGAGAGAATTGATAGTTGAGTTCATTTGGGTCAAAGTTTTTTACCTTACGGCAGGTTTTAAATATATGGGGTTTGAGTGTGTGTGGAGTAAAACAGAGGTCTTTGGTAGGAGAGTGGTCACTAAGGGTGTCAGAAATGGTTTCAGGGAAGTGATATTTGTGGGGATGGGATACAAGAATCCAGTCAAGTATGGAAGGGTGGATGGTGGATTTGGTGGAATAGGTTGGGGTTGTGACTAATTGGGAGAAACCATGTAGGTTAATGGAGGTAGAGGGAGATAAGGTTGTGAGTGTGGAACAGTTGATATTGCCATCTCCCATGATTATTATCTCATTGTGGAGGTCTGAGGAGAGAGTGGAAAGTAAACTTTCAAGTACAGTGAGGTTGTCACCGG
The DNA here is from genome assembly GCF_019279795.1 of Protopterus annectens. Lineage (NCBI taxonomy): Eukaryota > Metazoa > Chordata > Ceratodontiformes > Protopteridae > Protopterus > Protopterus annectens. Next base: position 321,607,256 of record NC_056726.1, on the reverse strand, counting down.
GTGGGATGTAGATAGCCGCTATGTAAAGAGAGTTGTGGGGGTTTATTCTATAGTTGGCCAGAAGGAGTTCATCAGTGGAATTGGGGGGGGGGGTACGGGAGTAAGTGTGAGTTTATCTCCGTACAAGATTGCAGCACCACCTCCTTTTCTTTTTGTTCTATCTAGTCTTAGTATGTTATAACCAGGAGGAGGGAGGATGTCCCTATTGGGGATGTGGGGTTTTAACCAAGTCTCACTAAGGGTTATTATATCTGGAGAGTGGTGTGAGATCCAAGAATGGAGTTCAGTAATTTTATTTACTATGCTTCTCAGGTTGATGGAGTAAAAGGATATGTGTTTTGGTGGGATATGAGGGTTAGGGGTGGTGGTATGTTTCAGGGTACCATCTGAAGAAGCTGGTAGATCTGGGCCAGGGTTGGGATGTATGTCGCCTGCCAGTAGGAGGGAGAGGAGAGAAGGGATTGGCTGAGGTTTGGGAACAAGGAGTAGGTGGCATTTAGGTTTTCCTTTACTGTGTGTTGTTTTGCCTGTACCATGTTTTATGTGTGGAGGTAAGGTTTTGTAACCAGTGCAGGGTACTGGGTTTAAGAATGAGTGAGGTAGTCGAGCAAAGATGGGTAGATAGGTAGAGGTGGGTGAGTGAAAGAAGGGTTGAAGGGGAGAAGTGTAAGAGGAGAGTTTATATAGAATTGTAAGAGTGGAGGTGGTTAGTAGTGTCAGAAGAAGGGAGTGGTGTAGCATGGTGGGTTGTAGTTAGGTGAGAAGTGCTACTGTGAGAATAGGGAGGTACAAGTAAGAGTAGTAGTTTAAGGTTGAAGTTAGAGGCAGATAGGGTGAGGGAGTGTGGGGCTGGGGATGAGGTATACTGAGTGGAGAGTAATGTGGAAAAGAGGGTGGTTTAGAAGGAAAATGTGTGGGGAGGGATGGGAGGGGCAGAGATAGCTGGGTGGGGCTTTAGAGGCAGAGTGGTGAGAGAGCGTTTAGAATAAAGGAAATGATGTCGGGTTGGGTAGGAATGGGGGTAGGGTATGGGAGCAAAGTGAGCCCGAGCATAGCGAGGGCGAATGGAACGGGGCTAGCCCCCCTTCAGCCAAGGGCTCTTACAAAAACAATCTATAGTTTAGGCAAAGGCTTGCTCCAGGGGCTTGATAGTGTCTCTCCCTGGTCTGCAGCCTACAGCAATTGTAGGGTAAGAGATCTGCTGCTATAAAACCAAGTTACAAAAAGCCCAAGGATGAAAGTTTGACACAGTAGGGCTTATAGAGACTAGATGAGTTAATTAAATAACTTGGGGGAAGCACTCTCGCCCTTTAGAATCTCAGTCATTTTGGTGCTCAGCACGCCAGTACAGGTTTATAGGAGATAAAGTTCTGGTAGTAATTAGATTACAGATATTTCTTAAAATCATCTTAGAATCATGAAAATCAGGACTCGAAGGGTGACTACTGAAGGTTCCTCAAGTTTTTAACATTGAAAGAACTTTTCAATATTACCTCTTTACAACTTGGGCTACTTGCTGCTCTAGGGGCATTCACCAAATGCTTTGTCTCCAGAACATTCATATATAGATAGATATGTATACATATGTATATATTGATACCTTGGTAACTGCCTCATACAGACCACATTCCCAGGAAGTGTACACTGCAAACTGTCTGATCAGTTTGGGGATCTCACTTAACTACTAGAAGTCCAGTCTTACCATATGTAGTAGCTGGACATTTTTTTGGAGCAGTCTTAGACAACCAAGTCAGGTAAACTGTCTCTCCCAAAATAAATGATTTTGCTGCTGCACTTATTTACACAGTCTGCAAACATGACTCAAATGACAGCAAGTTCCCTCCTCAAATTTATGTGATACATTTGTGCTTTCATCCTCATGGTATCTTTGGCTGGGCTGCATATGAGGAAGCATGAGTCGTAAATGAAAAGCTTGTGACTGCAACATCTCAGTGCACTGGAGAGTATCCTAACCCTTATCCTCTCGGTGTTCAGGGAGAGTGTTCAGGTGGTCGGCAGATCAAGTGCAGGCCAGTCCATGGATATCATTTTTTGCCCCAAAAACTAACTACAGACAACTGTAGTTTTGTTTGTAGTTTGTTTTAGTCTGGCAGCATATGACATATGTTGGTGACCCTTGATCCTCTTGGTAAGGTACTTTTGGGGTCTCTCCAGCTGCTGCAGGTGCCGGGTGAGGTACATACCAAATGGGGCATTGTACTCAATCTTAGGCCTGATAAGGGAGGAATATAAGGGTACATTGACATCCTTTGATCTGGATGTGAATCCCTTCATGATAAGGTGGGCAAGGTAGAAGGTCTTTCTAACCACTTTGGCAACGTGGGTGTCAAATGAGAGGTCACTGTCAACTTGGGTCCCCAGGTCTCTGATTACTTTTTCCGTACTTAATGAATTACCACCTATGTGGTAATTTGTGGGTAATTTGTTTTTTCCAAAGGGGATGACTATACATTTTTTGGCATTTAGTTTAAGGCCATGACTCTGGCACCAGTCGTCTGTTTCTGTGAGGCCCTTCTGAAGGATGCATGTGTCAGCTGGTGTATCGACTATGGCGCCTAGTTTGCAGTCATCCGTGAACTTTGTCAACCACAACCCCCCTATGTTTGCCTGCACGTCTGAGAAATAAATGCCGAACAAGAGAGGTTCCAAGACAGAGCCCTGTGGGACTCCACTTGTGACTGGCTTAGAGTCTGACATAGCTCCAGCTATTCTGACTTTGTGGGCTCTGTCCTTTAGCCAGTTTGCAACCCATCTTGTGACAGACGGGTTTACATTTAAGCTGTTGAGCTTGTCTATGATGCCTGAGTGGGGTATTGTGTCGAAGGCTTTTGCCAGATCCAGGTAGGCTGTATGAACTGCTTTGCCTTCATCGATGGCTCTAGTGACTGTTTCAAAAAAGTCCACCAGGTTTGGAAGGCAGGATCTGCCTTTTACAAAGCCGAACTGGGTAGGGTCAATTGTCTGTAGGTCCCCGATGTCTTTGTTTATGAGTTCCATAATGATCCTTTCCATAGCTTTGCAGACCAGGCTGGTCAAGCTTATGGGGCGCTAGTTTCCAGGGACCGTAGAGGTGCCACCTTTGTGGTGTGGGACCACTGTTGCTGTACGCCAGTGTTCAGGGACATATCCTGTAGCAAGGCTAAGATTAAACAGCATTCTTATGTGCGGGTTAAGCTCCTCTAGGAGTTCACGTAGCACGCAACCCGGGACACCGTCTGGTCCCATGGATGCTGTATTTTTAGCTTTGCTGAGAGCAGCTCTCACCTGGACATCTGAGATGTCAGGGAGGTTGCATTCAGCTGAGATAATTATTTCATCTTTTGGGGGAGAGGGAGGGGAGAAATTTGCACTGAACCTGTCTGCCAGTATGTTGGCAATATCTGTGGGTTCAGTATATTTTTTGCCGTTATGAACTAACTCTGAGCATATCTGAGGGTTTCCGCCCAGGTTTCTAACATAACTGAAGAAGGCCTTGTGGTTATCTTTAGTGTCCTTAGTGATTTTTCTCTCAAAGTTGGCCTTTGATGATTTTATGAGCTTAACGTAGTTTTTGCTAGTGCTGATCAGAGATGCCTTCCCTTTATGGGATTTTGCTCTGTCTTGCAGTAGCTTCCTTCTCTTGTTATAAAGTTTGTTTATGGCTGGGGTCCACCAGATAGGACGCCTGCCTTTGGTGGAAAGGGTCTTGGTTTTATTTGGGATTGCATGATCCATGCATTCGTGGAGATGTCCGTAGAAAGCATTTGTGAAGGATTCAGCAGTGTGGGATGTGGTTTCCACTGGCCCAGGGGGCTTGAAGGATACCATTTCAGCCTTAAGGAGTGTAAAGTCAGCTTTTGAGAAGTTTCTCACTGTGGTCTTTTGTGCTGGGGGTGGATGTGAGATATGAATATCTAGGGTTATTAGTTTGTGGTCTGATCTCACTAGTGAGGGGTATACTTCCGGTGTTGAGCATTTTGTCCCCATGTTTGTGATGATTAGGTCAAGTATATTATTTCCCCTTGTAGGGGAGGTGACTAGTTGTTCCATCGCATTTGAGTTGATGAATTCCAGGAACCTTTGGGCTAGGGTGTTGGGGCTTGAATAATGCACCCAGTCTATGTTTGGGTAGTTGAAGTCTCCTAATATGATGGTATTTGGTGAGACATTCATATCCTCCAGTGTCTTCAGGAAAGCTGAATGGAGTTCCTGAGATTGAGAGGGTGGTCTGTAACATGCTACAAGTTGTATAGCAGTTTTGCCTATGGTTAGTTGCACATGGATGGTTTCCGATGCTTCGTGCGTTGCCACTAACCTGGAGGTGTGGGTGTCTTTAATGAATATGGACACTCCCCCTCCTTTTGTGGTTCGGCCCAGGTTTTGGGGCCGAAATGCATGATACGAGGTATAACCTGGTAGGGCTGGGGTGCTCTCAGGAGCCTTGAACCAGGTTTCAGTTACTGCACAGACATCGATGCTTTCCATACTGAGGAGTGCTTCGAGAGCCTCCATCTTGAGATTTAGACTTCTGGCGTTGAGCAGCATTATCCTTAGTTTTTTTCCTTTTTTGTTTTCTAAGGTGGTGGGTTTGTCTTTTGAGCCTTGCCTAAAAAAGGCACTATGGGGGTGGCAAGAGCCTTAGCCAATATCCAGAAGCCCAGTGGTGACAGGTACAAGCCGTCCCTTGCGAAGCAGCGTGGCTTGTCCAGCATGTCATCCCAAGCAGACAGACATTGGATCCCCCTGGAATGACACCAGTAATTAAGCCAATTATTAAAGCTGATCATCTTGTCTTTGTATTGTGGCATCATTCTTGGTGAGGGCAAGATGCTGCTCAGGGTCAGGGTCATACCGGCCTGGGCTACATAATCAGAGAGCTCCTCTATGTCTCTTTTCATGTAGTCCAAGGAGGTAAGTCTCAGGTCATTCACGCCGGCATGGACAATGACAGAGTCATATTTGTACTTGCTTTGGAGTGACCTGAGTGCTTGTGTTATGTGGCGGATCCTAGCACCCGACAGGCAGCTCACCGTTACCCTCTCTTTGTTCAGCCTGGTAAGTGGGACGTCAGTGTGTCTGACTATAGAGTCACCTATTACTAGTGTATCAGGCATGGTGTTTCGCCTTAAGGGCTGTGATTGTTTGGCACACTGACTTTGTGTACTATGTGTTGCATGTGTAGTGTTTTGAGGTGGTGTTTTCTTGGGTGTCTGCTTTGGGAGCCTCTGTTGTTTTGGTAAGGTTTTTATTAGAGCCTCCGAGTATGTCTTTGTGTTTTGCTCCCAGAAATTCTATTTACTTATATGTAATTTGCTCTTCCTTATCTAAAAATACCTCAACAAGTTATTTTATTTCTTTTATAATATTCATTACTTCAAATACAGTTAGTTTGTATTTTGATTTCTGTTTTCTAGTTATTGCTTTTTCGGCCAAAAACAGAATTAAACTGAATAAGGCCTTACTATTTCCATGCAATTAAGATACTGTAGCTCTGCTGAAAAAAATCATTTCCTTAGTTACAGCCATTTACTCTCCCAATATTTCTGACAGTACTCTGTAAGGAATTTTCAAAATCTGCCATCTCATTGCACTCCTAAAAATATGATTTCATAGGTAGGCACTAGGCTAGCTGCCCTTACAGACCATTTTAAGCCTAGCCAATTTCCCTTTAAAGGTGAGAGTCCTCCTCTCTACCTTTTGTTTGTGAGGTAAACACCTTAATCATTATGTCACCCCCCCCCCAAGTCAGTTACCACTTTCTTCCATATCACACCTCCAATATTTGCAGTCTACCTAGGGAAAAGTGCTTTAAAGTCTGCTTGGGGTATAAAAATACCTCTGCAAAGATTTCCAAACAAAAATCCTAAACCTTCTGGACTTTTATTTGCATACTTGGAAGCCATGCACGTCTTCCCATTGTTCTCTTGTAAATTGCTTTTCCAGTCTCTCTTCTCAATCTTTTCTAACCTCCTCTGATTGATTCTTATAGTTACCATGCAATATTTGATATGTTGTACTAATTATCTCTTTTTCTAACAGCAGCTTTTTTTCTGGAATCCACTGAAAACCTTACCAGGGAAGGTCTTTCAATTAGGAGTCCCTATCGCTTTCATTTTTTCTAGAATCTGATATCAGACCCCCCCCCCCCCTTACTACGAAGGTTGTTGTAAAAGACAACATTTATTAACATTAACATTTGGTGACTGGGAAAGTCCACTGGGTCAGAGACCCATTTTCAGTGGACAAGGTGAGTAGGGGCAAATCTCATTCTGATAGAATTAGTGCTGGCTTAGCTAAAAGAGGCTGTCAGCTGTTGCATTTAAGCATGGAGAAAAACAGTTCCTTCCAACTCCATATCCAAAGGGAGCCTTTATCCACTCAAAACTAAAGCACCTTGGACTAGGACTATGGAGAATATGGGTATGGAACATTTTGGGATAGCTTCCCCACAGAGGTGTTATATAACCTCGTAAGAAGCTTGGGGAGAAACTAACAGGAAAAATCATAAGGAAGCTAGTGCCCCTCCTTGGGATATTAATGTTACGACAGAGAAGTTTATTCTTTTGCTTTCTGAACCTTGAAATACGCCACCATTAAAATACATGTCTTAAAAGATCATATTATTTGTGATCTTGACATCAAGGACAGCTGTTAACAGTTAAAGACCATAATATATAAAATGCTGTATATCCTTTTCTTTAAGAGCATGGCGGCACTTCACACCAACCTTGTTTATATTCATAAGGTGGTCCTATATTCATAAAAAGGCTGACCTTAAATCAGACCACATAGATACTCAATATGCAAATGGATGTCTACCCTTCCATTCTGACTTTCACAGCTTTTAGACATCACTGGTGCATATTTGAACTCCACCCTTCCAGGAAATTGGCTTGAAATTCATCTGATAGAGAAGCAGCCTACTCATTTTCAGTTCTTTTTTGTTGTAATGCGGTCAGTACATTTGTTGATCCCTTCTTGTTGATGTCCAACAAATAATAGGAGTCTAGACTGCAAACATTTTTCCTGAATTTGACTTTTATTAATGTGTTATGTTTTCCTGTTGTATTTTTTTTTCAGTCTTCCTTGTTTTGTCAGATGTTTTTCCCCCCACTAACAATGTTGATGTGCCTGGAAATGATCTTTAACAAGTGTACCTGCATAAGAGAAATTACAGTTAATCTCCGTCATTTTCCAGTACCTATTTTCCTTGGGTATAATCATTAAGTCCTCGAGTGAGTAGAGTAACTTTTAATACAAAATCCTTGTCTTCTGTGTTGTAAGGTTTGGGGCTTCCTAGAGCACAACATTTTTAATGCTGGGACAAGAAGTGTCCATCTCACATCGTCCATAGCCTCCTTTAAAAACCTCATTACGCAAGAAAAGTTGGCAGTGCCATGATTGCTCCCCAGGCTAGTGAAAGCGGATAAGGTGCACATACTAAACCTAGAGTACTTGATAATAGTTTTCACTCTTACTCACAAACACTGGCTAATCTACAATGTTTGTACTGTACCTGTGTACTATGTGTATTCTACCTAAGTTCCAAATTTCAGCTGTACACCACAAATCTATTAATTACCTTTATTTTTAAATTAATATTTTCTTGTTTGTTCTCTCCATTGTAACTGTTGATGTGCTGCATACTACTGTAAAAACATATTTATTGTAATTTGTGTGTATACTGATTATGTCTAAATATCTAAATGTATCTGTAATTTTTCTGTGTGGAGCTTTTTTCTCCCTGGGCCTCTGCTGAAAAAAGGCCTTTTCGTCTCAGTCAGACACCCCCCATTAAATGTAAAATGTTGTTCTTCTTTCATCTTTTCCTGGTTAGGGGTCGCCACAGCGGAACTCCGGTCCGCTAATGATTGGCAGTAGATTTTTTACGGGTGCTGAGATGCCAGCTTGATGCCCAACCTTCAACTAAGGCACGCCCATTCTACGCATGTCTTTCGAACGCCACTCGACCACGGGGAGGACATGCAGACTCCACACAGAAGGCGCTCCAGCTGAGAATCGAATGGGAGAACCTTTTGCTGTGAGGCAACAATGCTACCACTGCACCACCGCGGATTAAATAAATAAATCTCTCCCCCATCTGAGAGTCCTTTACCATCGGCCAAAAAGTAGGAGGTTCCTGAAGATAAATGCTTGCATAAAAATATGGAGTAACCAAGAAGATAGTAATGAAAAGAACCAAGCAAGGAGTAGGACGCTGTAGCAACCCCTGCATTCCAGCATAGGTCTAAGTGCATTAGCCCCCAGTGAGACATCACCTCCTCCTCCTCAAGCCAAGGCCCAGTGCCTCCAATGAGTGTGGCTCTGCCTGTCTTTGCCCCTGTAGAGAGATACTGGGACAGTATATTTTGCTTTTAACCTGAACTCCACAAAAGTTGCTTTTGTGTCCTGGCTGGATGCCATTTCTTGGGCACCCACTACAGACATCTGCTCTTCTTAGTTTCAGTCTGATTCACAGGAGAGACTTTCCCCACTAGATACTCCTGCTAATTTAATGCACTAGGCAGTAATAATTTAAAATGTTGGGACTTGCTACAGTAAAATGCAGAGACTGAATTGACAAAATAATGGACTTGCATGTAAATCTGAGATGACATTTCTCAGAATATTCAATTTTTTCTGGGGTATGCCAATCTCAGAGTTGTTATATGTGTATGTGTGTATATATACAGTGGATATAAAAAGTGCACACACCCCTGTTAAAATGCCAGGTTTTTGAGATATAAAAAATTAAACCACAGCAAATCCTTTCAAAACTTTTCCCACCTTTAATGTGACCTATAAGCTGTACAACTCAATTGAAAAACAAACAAATCTGTTAGAGGAAAAAAAATAAAAAACGTACAATACGCTTGTTGCATAAGTGCGCATACCCTTAAACTAATATTTTGTTGTGTGTGTGCACCCCTAAACTAATACTTTGTTGAAGCGCCTTTTGATTTAATTACAACATTCATTCTTCTTGGGTACACGTCTGCCATCAATTAAAGAGACTCTGATTAACCCCAAATAAAGTTCAGCTGCCCTAGTTGTATTTTCCTGACATTTACTCAGTTGCCTGATACAACAAAAGCCATGGTTCACAGAGAGCTTACAAAGCATCAGAGATCTCATCGTTGAAAAGTATCCGTCAGGAGAAGGGTACAAAAAAATGTCTACATTGGATATACCATGGAACACAGTGAAGACGGTCATTAAAAAGTGGAGAAAATATGGGACAAAAGTGATGTTGCAAAGAACTGTCCATCCCTCATAAAATTGATGAAAAGACAAGACAAAAACTGGTCAGGGAGGCTGCCAAGAGACCTACAGCAACACTGAAGGAGCTGCAGGAATTTCTGGCAAATAGTGGTTGTGTATTACATGTGACAACAATCGCTCACATTCTCCATATGTTTGGACTATGGGGTAGGGTTGCAAGACGGAAGCTTTTTCTTACGCAGATAAACAATCAGACCCGGCTAAAATTTGCAAAACAATGTGGAAAAATGTGTTATGGTCTGATGAGACCAAGGTTGAACTTTTTGGCCACAATTCCAAAAGGGGTATTTGGCACAAAAGAAACACTTTGCATCACCAAAAGAACACCATCCCCACGTTGAAGCATGGTGGTGGCAGTATCATGCTTTAGGGTTCATAGGTACGTACTAGGCTATCGGCCCTCGGGCCTAAATAAGCCTAGTCAAAAAGGTTCCCTAACTTTCACCACCCAAGAAAATTATTTTCCTGTGCCCCTGTCAAGCAGTGCCGCAGAAGTGATCCCCGGGGTGAATTTTCTATTTCCCATCCAGTCTGTTAAAGTGGGACAATGAGGAGCTTTGCTTGACATGAATGGGTAGTTTGTTCCAGAGTACGGGAAGTCTCTGGGACAGGAATCTATCCCTCCAGCATGTTCTGTTTATTATGGTGACAAGGTTTAGGTCACTGGAGCATGTGGTTCGGAGAGATTGGGATTTCTTTAAGTGTAGCATGTCCAGCAGCTCTGGGTTTGACATAGCTGTGTATGTTAGGCAGAGATTGCCTCTGAGTAGGTGATATGCGACAGAGTAGAGCTTGAGTTTTTTGAGACGGTCTGCGTATGGCATCTGTTTGAGGCCGGTAATCCTCTTAGTGAGGTATTTCTGTGGCCTTTCCAAATGTTGTAGGTGTCTTGTGAGATGCATGCCAAACCGGGCATTGTACTCTATAATGGGTCTGATGAGGGATGAGTAGAGAGGAAGAATTGCCTCCTTTTTTCTAGAGGAGAACCCTTGTGTGATGAGGTGTGCCACTTAGAAGGATTTCCTGACTACTGCGGCGATGTGGTTATCAAAGGAGAGACTACTGATCACCTGTGTCCCGAGGTCTCTTATTACACTTTTCAGTGTTTAGTGAACTACTGCCTATGTGGTAGTTCATGAGTACCGAGTTTTTCCCAAAGGGGACGAAAATGCACTTCTTGGCATTGAGCTTGAGGCCATGACTCTGACACCAAGCATCTAACTCTGTGAGGCCCTTTTCTAAAATGTCTACATCATTAGATGATTCTTTTACGGCTCCCGGTTTGCAGTCATCTGCGAACTTTGTTAGCCAAAGACCTTCTGTATTGGCCTGCACTTCAGAGAAGTAGATGCCGAACAGGAGAGGACCCAGGACCGAACCCTGTGGTACTCAACTCATCACTGGTCTGAAGTCAGACTTGGAGTCGGCTACTTTTATTGTGTGGGTTCTGTTTTACTGTGTGTTTCACCTGTGTGGCCGTGATTACAGGGACTTGACACTCCTCCGGTATAGTGATGGGTTCATTCGGAGATGAGCAGCTGGAGAAATTTGCGCTGAACCTATCCGCAAGGATGTTGGCGATATCAGCTGGTTCTGTACATTTAGGGCCATTGTGCTGTAACTCAGAGCAGATCTGAGTGTTGCCATTGAGATTTTTGACATAGCTGTAGAATGTCTTGTGATTGTCTATGGAATCCGCTGCGATTTTGTTTTCTAACTAACTTTGGATAATTTTATGAGGGGGCTCAGCCTCTTACTGAGGCTGACAGGGGAGTTTTTCCAGTCTTGAGATTTTACCCTTTTTTGTAACAGTTTCTTCCTTTTGTTGGAGAGCTTGTTAATGGCAGGGGACCACCAGATAGGCTTCTTTTTTTTGGAGGACAGTGTCTTGGTTCTACTTGGGATGACATGGTCCATGCACTCGTGTATGTGTTCATACAGTGCATTGATGTAGGAGTCAGCAGTCGTACTGCTGTTGTCCGTCTGCATGGGAGTGGTGAAGTTATCCACTTCTGTCTTAAGAAGCATGAAGTTGGCTTTTGAGAACTTTTTTTACTCAAAGTGTCAGAGAAGTGGAAACCCCCTGCTTTTAGCAGGAGGACACATTTGTGATCTTGACAGGTTAGATAGCCAAGGGTTAATCCTGAGCCAAGTGGCCACACACTTTTCAGCTAACTTCCTGTAATCAGACAACAGACCATGGTAGATGCCTGCAGGGTGGGCATCCAGTCTTCAGGATACCTCTCAACTTAACAACTCAAGACGTCTGCACAAAGCCAAAAATAGTGGCAGAAAATCAGGGGCAGAATTTAAATATTGCTCTTAGAAAGTTGCTATAACCACAGGTTTTGCATTAGTATATATTTTCAGAAAATATGAAAGTTTAAACAAAAGCATGTCATTATTTAGTGACTTTAATCTACAGTGATTCTGCAAAAAAAACCACAAATTGTATGAGCAACATACCAAAAATGTGAGGCAAAAGTCTGGACAATTTGCAGTCTTCTGGACAGATCAGAGGTAAGGTCCTCAGATATCAATCCCTGGGGAGAAAGAAGAGGGAGCCCTCTCTGTTTCCATATATCTTTTTTAGAGTTGAAGTATTATGCATCACAAATAATTTTCTAAACAGTCATTGTCAATCGGACATTACATAGCTCATTCAATTTCTGCCTTCCTTTAAACCTCCTTCCTCCTCCAAAACATTGTTCTGCAAGTATTGTTCCCACAGTTCCCATTTTTTCCCACTTGCAGTTCGTTTACCTCTGTTACTACATTCACTACTTCTAGTATAGTTGGTTTAGACTTTCCAGTTTCTACTAACTGCTTTTTTGTAAGCCACCATAATTAAAATCAGCAAGGTCTTACTATGTCTAGGCAATTCCAATTATATATCACAGATCAAAAAAATTATTTCCTTAGTTACACTAATTTGCTCACCCAGTATTTCTGACAGAGTAGAGTGTAGGGAATTTTTAAAATCTGCCAACTCATTACACTCCCAAAAAATATGTTCCCAATTACCTCCATCTTCCCCATTACAACTGTACAACATCTGCAATCTACCCGAAGAAAAATTCTTGGGAGTCTGCTCGAGGTATACAATTACCTATACAAATACTTCCAAGAAAAAATCCTTAATCTTCCAGACTTTGTTGCATATTTGGGAGACATATATGTATCCCCATTGTTTCTTTGTGAATTGTTTATGCAGACTCTCTTCCCAGTCCTTCCTCACCTCCTCTGATTGATTCCAATAGTTATCATGCAATATTTTGTATGCCTTACTAATTATCCTTTTTTAACATCAGCTTCAGTTCTAGAGTCTACTAAAAACTATACTAGAGCTGGTCTTTCACTTGGGATCCCCATGCCTTTCTCTTTGCCTATACTCTGATATCTGAGACGGATACCTGGTGTCAAAATCATTGCCTCAAGCTAAATGCCAAAAAGTGCATAGTAATCTCCTTTGGAAAAAACAAAGTACCCACAAACTACCACATAGGTGGTAGTCCCCTAAATAAGAAAGACGTAATGAAGGATCTGGGGACCCAATCTCACCTTTGATAATCACATTGCCAAAATGGTTAGAAAATCCTTCTACGTGGCCCACCTAATCACAAAAGGGTTCGCATCCAGATCAAAAGAGGTCATTGTGTCCCTCTACTCATCACCCATCAGACCCATCATAGACTACAACACCCCATTTGGGATGTACCTTACAAGACACCTGCAACAGCTAGAAAGACCACAGAAGTACCTCACCAAGAGGATCACTGGCCTCAAACAGATGCCCTATGCAGCTCGACTGAAGAAACTCCAGTTGTACTCGGTTGCATACCGCCTACTCAGAGGTGATCTCTGCCTGACATACAAGGCCATGTCCAACCCAGAATTGATGGACATGCTCCACCTGAAGAAAACTGTATCCCCTCGAGCCACATGCTCTAGGGATCTAAACCTCACCACAACAATAAATAGGACGTGCTGGAGGGATAGATTCCTGTCCCAGAGATTTCCCATGCTTTGGAACAAGATCCCAGTCTACATTAGGCAGAGCTCCTCACTAACACTCTTCAAAAGAAACCTTGACGAGTGGATGGGAAACAGAAAGTTTACTTTGGGGATCACTTCAGTGGCTCTGCTGGACAGGGGCACAGGGAACTAATCTAAGGGGGCGGTGAAAGCCAACATATTCTGGCTAGACTTATAAATGTAGCCTAGTACCAACCTATGAACCTACTCCTATGTATAGCAACCTTAACTGTGTAGCTCTGAAATATCCCTTCAAATCAAGTAATTCCAAACCACCATGTACTGAAAGGAGCAACTTATCCCACTTGACTCTTCTCTTCATACCCTCCCAGATAAAACCCTTCAACTCTTTATTAATTGCTATTCACAACTTCTCTGGGTGATAAAAATATGCCTAACCTGTGTATAAAACTAAAGGGACTGAAAACATTTTCACTACTTGTATCTTGTTATATCCATAAGAGCTTCCAGTTTCTCAGTTTTGCATTATCTTTTGGGTACTGCTGAACCAATTTGTTTGTGGGTACACAGCTTACATCTATTGCCTTTATTTTATCTTCAGTAATTTTGTATCCTGAAAAGACTTGAAACTGTCTCAGAATGCTCCACAGCACTGAAATGTCCTTTTCTGGTTTTATCAGGTAAAAAATAATATCTGTAAATAAAGCAAACTTTTCTAGATTACCATACCAATTATATCCTTGAATTTTTGAGTCCCCTATTTTCTTTGCCAGTAGTTTTAAATGTAATGCAAATAACAAGGAGGAAAGACAACAGCCCTAACTGGTTCCTATGTTCAAACAGAACTTATCAGACAGAAACCCTCCCCACTTTAATTGTCACCCTCAATCCCTCATATATCCTCCTAATTAACCTTATTGTTGTGTCAGAGAATACAAATGCTTCAATTGCCCTACTTATAAAATCCCAGCTTACTCTGTGTCACATGATTTCTCTGCATCAAGACCCACCAATAACAGTGGTACTTTTGTACATTCTGCTTCTCTCTGGATCTTCATTGTTCTATTGATATTGTCAAATGTTTGCCTCCCCTGCACAAAACCACAATATTCCACATCTATCGATTTTGGCATCGCATTTGCAGTTCTTTTAGTCATTACAGACATAACACTTTATAATCATGGTTTAGAATCAAAATGGGCCTATATGAAGCTGGATCTGATCGGTCCCTACCATCTTTAGTATTACAGCCAACACAGCTTTCTTCTTACACAGGAACACCATCTATTTCCTGTAGATTAGTTATACATCACCATTTTTATCTCTTCTCCTCCTGTCCTAACATTTAATAATGTAGTTTCATCTGCCTCTAAACTTGGCATGCTTAATTCTTCCATAAACATTTCTATTTGTACCTTTTCTTGACTTCTACAATTCTCTACTTCATACAGATTTTCATAAAATTTCCAAAATATTTCTAATACCTGTACAGGATCTCTGGTTATTTTCCTTGTTGTGGGCTACCTAAAAACTTGGTAACAATCCTTTCTACTTTCTGTTGCCTGAGCAGTTGTGCTAAAAGCTTTTGTGTTTTGGAGTTATTATCAAAAAGCAGTTGCTTAACATCAATCGTTTACAACTCAAGCACAGTATCCAGGTAGTCCCTTATTTTCTGTTTAGCACTCTGCAATTGCACCTCTTGTTCTGTGAGATTACCCCTATTCTGCAATATTTTCTCCCTTTGTCAGTCCCTCTAAATAATTCTTGTTACTTTTTAACCT
Organism: Protopterus annectens; assembly: GCF_019279795.1. NCBI lineage: Eukaryota > Metazoa > Chordata > Ceratodontiformes > Protopteridae > Protopterus > Protopterus annectens. The sequence goes on along the minus strand of NC_056726.1, from coordinate 321,592,197 downwards.
TATCTCTTTCTTTTATTTCTACCCTATTTTTAAACTCCACTTTTATTTTATTCCACTCACTAGTCATATTTTCTGAAGACATTTCTATCTTCCCTAATAACTCCCAAATCATTTCAACTACCCATTCCTTACGTACCTCTGTATTTAACACATATGTGGGGGAAGTGCCAGTATCTCATTTTTTACTTCATTACCTTTCATCTTTATTTCAGTTATTACTAGTGAGAGATCTGAAAAAGTTATTAGATATGTATCAAAATTTTCAGTTAAATGCACATGTCCCTGTGAAATATAATTTCTGTCTTGCCTAGCCCAGTTTTTATACCTTGGGGAATAATAAGTAAATTCTCTCTGAACTCCTACTGTTAAATCTTCCATGTCAAACACTTTCATAAATTTCTTCAAAAAATCTGTCCTCTTTTGTTATAATTTCTCTTCTAGACCCCTCCAGATACATCCTCATTGCTGCAAATCAAGCTGAAGTTCCCACCTATAACTAATAGTCCATGTTGAAAGGTGATTATTTCTCACAGAAGTTTCTTAAGCTCCACTGTAGCAGTTTTAGGTGGAATATAAATACATGCCAGCATAATCCTCCTTCCTTGCCAGTAGCACCTTGGTACTACAAATCTACCATTATTATTTTCTTCCTCTTCTATCAGGATTGGAGCTTCTCTGGCAATTAATATACATACTCCCCTTTTCCATTGTCCTGGAAATTCTGCTGAATAACCATCCTGAAATCCCTTCTTTCTCAAATTTACATACTCAGTTCTTCCCAAATGTAACTCCTGTAGCTAACAATTTGCGCTCTACATTTCTTAATATAGTTCACTACTCTCTCTTTTGTACATACCTGTGAGACCATTAACATTGGAAGATAATATGGAAAATGTTGCTATTATGATAAGAAGTTATTACTCCCACCTTTTATATATAAAAGCTTTTTTAAATGTCTAGTTTCAGCTTTTGTGTTACATGATTATGTTAATCTTTGGCAGGTTGATCTTTTATACAGTTGTTTCCTGTCATATCCATTTGAACTTACAAATCTTACAAAACTTGAAAACCCTCAGACAAGAAAACAAACACACCCATAGAATACCCCCATAACCACAAAACTATATACATCTTCAAATAATGAAGTCTAACCATCGTAATAGGAGCATTTGCCCCAGACTGACAGCTACACTCATAGGCTTCAACTGACCTACAATGATGGTTTTCCATGCTAAGATGCATGGTACAGCCTCTACTTTCACTTACACTTAGCACCGTCTTTGTCTTATCTTTATTCCTCTCCCAGATGTAGAAAACAAGTTGAATGCTTCCAGTAAACAGTACCTGCCACATATCTCTGGTAAAAGATAAAATAGCCAAGTATTTATGTGCCTTGTTTGGCTCCCTCCAGAAATGTCAGCACTCAAAATGCAGAGTGCCAATAAGCTGCAAAAAAAGACCAAAAACACATGCGAGAGCAAATCTTGAAAATCACGTTTCTCTTTTAAACTTCTTTTTGAGGGGTGAGGCAAGCCCCCATGCATCCCAATACCCTGGAACTTGTATATGTACATATATATATATATATATATATATATATATATGTATCTATCTATATATCTATATATATATATATATATATATACACACACACACACACACACACACACACACACACACACACACACACACACACACTGGATATAAAAAGTGTACACACCCCTGTTAAAATGCCAGGTTTTTGTGATATAAAAAATGGGACCACAATAAATCATTTCAAAACTTTTCCCACCTTTAATGTGATCTATAGCCTGTACAATTCAATTGAAAAAAAAAACAAATCTGTTAGGAGAAAAAATATTAAAAATAAAAAACATACAATATGCTGGCTGCAGAAGTGCGCACACCCTTAAACTAATACTTTGTTGTGTGTGCACACCCTTAAACTAATACTTTGTTGAAGCACCTTTTGATTTAATTACAGCATTCAGTCTTCTTGGGTAGGAATCTATCAGCATGGCACATCTTGACTTGGCAATATTTGCCCACTCTTCCTTGCAAAAGCGCTCCAAATCTGTCAGATTGTGAGGGCATCTCTTGTGCACATCCTTCTTCATGTCACCCCACAGATTTTCTGTTGGATTTAGGTCTGGGCTCTGGCTGGGCCATTCCAAAACTTTAATTTTCTTCTGGTGAAGCCATTCTTTTGTTGATTTGGATGTATGCTTGGGGTCATTGTTGTGCTGAAAGGTGAAATTCCTCTTCATCTTCAGCTTTGTTGCAGACGCCTGAAGGTTTTGGGCTAAAAGTGACTGGTATTTGGAACTGTTCATAATTCCCTCCACCCTGACTAAAGCCCCAGTTCCAACTGAAGAAAAGCAACTACACAAACTACAGAAAGAACTGGCACCCCACCTAAGTACCATGTTCAATCATAGCCTCACCTCAGGCTATGTGCCTACTGAATGGCGCACAGCGATGGTTATCCCACTCCACAAAGGGGGTCCTACCACGGACCCGGGAAACTACTGCCCCATCAGACTGACAAGTCTGATCTGCAAGGCCATGGAACGTATTATCATAGAACTTATAAACAAAGACATAGGTAACCTGCATACTCTGGACCCCACCCAGTTTGTGTTTGTGAAAGGCAGATCATGTCTCCTAAACCTGATTGACTTCTTTGATGCAGTCACCAAAGCCGTGGATGAGGGTAAGGCAGTTCTCAGAGCCTACCTAGATCTCGCCAAGGCCTTCAACACCATCCCCCCTCTGGTATTATTGATAAACTCATGAAACTGGGCATAAACCCCTATGTCACGTGGTGTGTGGCCAACTGGCTCACTGACATAACCCACACAGTGAAAGTAGCAAATTCCAAATCTGTCTCCAGACCAGTGACAAGTGGAGTACTACAGGGTTCAGTCCTGGGACCCCTCCTGTTCGACATCTACTTCTCGGAAGTCCAAGCCAACACAGAGGACTTATGGCTAACAAGGTTCGCAGATGACTGCAAACTGAGGGTCATTATTGAATCCCCTAAGGATGTGGACATTCTACAAAAGGGCCTCGCTAAGACTGATGCCTGGTGTTAAAACCACGGTCTTAAGTTCAACGCCAAAAAATGCATATTTATCCCCTTTGGGAAAAACCCTGTGCCAGCGAATTACCACATAGGAGGTTCTTCACTCAACTCTGAAAGTGTGATACGAGACCTAGGGACACAAGTTGACAGCAGTCTCTCCTTTGACAACCACATAGCCACAGTGGTCAGGAAGTCCTTCTATGTGGCACACCTCATCACAAAAAGTTTCTCATCTAGAAAAAAAGAGGTCATTGTCCCCCTCTACTCAGCCCTCATTAGACCCATTATAGAGTACAACGTCCCATTTGGGATGTATCTCACAAGACATTTGCAACAACTGGAAAGACCGCAAAAGTACCTCACAAAGAGGATCATTGGCCTTATACAGATGGCCTATGCAGATCGCCTTAAGAAACTCCAGCTCTACTCTGCTGCATATCGCCTACTCAGAGACTATCTCTGCCTAACATACAAAGCCATGTCAAACCCAGAGCTTTTGGACATGCTACACTTAGAAAAATCTCAATCTTTGCAGGCCACATGCTCCAGAGACTTTAATCATGTCATCATGATTAACAGAACTTGCTAGAGGGATAGGTTCCTGTCTCAGAGACTTCCCGTACTTTGGAACAAGCTGCCCATTCATGTCAAACAGAGCACCTCACTGGCTCTGTTTAAGAAAAATCTGGACAACTGAATGGGGAATAGGAAATTTACCCCGGGTATCTCTTCTCTGACTCTGCTCGACAGGGGCACAGGTAAATAAAATTCTGGGTGGCTGAAGCCAGGGAATCTTTATGGCTAGCCTTGTATAGGCCCTGGGGCCAATAACCTAGTACCTACCTATGAACCTAAGACGAGGAGGATCTAAGTTGTTTTCACCCTTGGGCTGAGGTAATAATACCAAGAGAATATTCTTATCCAATTGCTGTCACAAGGATATCTTTCTTAGTGAGACACCTAATTTAATTTGGAAGCACCTAATTTAGACATCAGAAGAGCCAAGGAGTTGAGGAGGTTCTTGTTCCTCTGGGTAGGAGCTAGTCATTACCTTTTTCAGGCTGTTCCATTTGGTCTGTCCACAGACCGGCAGTTTACGCCAAATGCTTGGCCATGATTACATGTCACCAGAGGTTGTAACGGACAAAAATGCTTTGTACTTGGAAAACAGGCTTTTTGCCTCACCAACAATATACAGCCTTCTTGCGGCAAGGAATGCTTTTAACTCACACTTTCTGGTCCTTTGGCATAATGGTGAGCACTGCAAAATCACAGTTGAAGCCCTTGCAGAACCTTGCATTCATAAGTTGCATGGTAGGTACTCAGTTTTCCAGGGTTAGTCAATCTGAAAAAAGGATTTTCACCATTTAAAGTAGAGTGAACCTTATACTTCTAAAAACCTCAGTTCCAGCTCAGCAGTGCCTCAAAGCACCAGGGCTGATGATGAAAACTGTATTCTTGGAATCAATTGCAAAATTTCATATTTAGGTCCTCTGCTGGGTACTCAGAACCTGGTAGTGTCAAATCTCAGACTCCCTAATTAGTCAGATCAGACTATCCAGTGCCTGCAGATCTCAGTTGTGCTTGTGGATGCACATTCCCAACCTTTTGAGCAGTCCCTTCCATCTCCTTACTCCCACTGTGAGGTGGGAGCTATTGTTAGGGGAAGATGATCCAAGGCATATGATCAGAAGTGTAGGTCAGTTTACACATTATAAACAAGCAAGTAAAACACATTCTTACTTCTTGCATGCAGGCCATGTGAGTGTCAGAGTGGACTTTGTCATTGAATAACTTAGTAATAACAACCTGCTTTCAGGATAAAGCCAGTTCTGTGGCAGACAGGCTTAGTAGTTTGCTGATACTACACAAGTGGTTCCTGAGCTTATCATTAGCAGGGAGGATCTTCCATTACAGGGGATACCTTACTGCAGTCTTTGTGCATTCTCAAACAGCACCAAGTGCAGCAATTTATTTTCCCTTAATCCATCTCGGAGAGAAGTCGACTTATACTGTTAGCCACATTTGCCCCCCAGGACTCCTTTATGCTATTCCTTCATTTCCCCGCATCCACATGTTCATTTAGAAAGTGGTGATAAGAAGTCCAAAGTTATTCTTATAGCTCTGTTTTGACCTTGACAAGTTTGGTTCCTGTTGTTGTGGCCTCATTTCCTGGGGAAACTCCTACATCTGAGGCCCTTAATAATTTTCTGAGTAACCCTTCTTGTAGGCCTCACCCAGTCCTTCTTTTTTTGAAGTTGATTTCTCCACTTCCAGTGATGGCCAGAGACACTGCATACCTGTCCAGGGTCATGCAAATCCTGATCTCTGCACAGAGGCATAAAACAAGGGGAACATAATAAGGGTAAACAGACTAAGTTTACATTGTGGGCTGCTTGTACTGACCTTGGATCTCTTGTCAGTTCTAGTTCCTGCTGTACTGAATTATCTTTTGAAAATTGTTGATTCAGCTCTAAGTTACTCTTACGTCAAAGTTCATCTTGCCATATCAAATTTTCATCAGGTTTACCAGAACAATCTACTGGCTTCCCTAAGGGTGAACAAGACCTTGCTTTGAGGCAGTTTCCTCATTAGACCACCTTTGAAGAATCCCTTTTCTCCATGGAATATGTATTTTAAAAGTTGTCCCTGCCTCTGTTTGAACTAGCTTTCTCATCGGAATTGAAATATTTCATGTAAAAAACATTTTCTTGATAGTATTTTGTCACTTGTCTGTTTCTGAATTTCAGGCCCTTTATAATGAGATACTGTATTTCCCTTTCTATAGGGAATGGTTAGTTCTACATACTAATCCATCACTCATAGATAAAATAGCCATGGAGATAAAACTTAAACCAGACCATTAATCTTTCAGTATTATTTCTCAGTTACTGAAATAAAGGGGAGTAGTTTCTGCACTGTTTGGATATGCACAGACAATTAAAGTTTAATCTTCACAGAATATGATCTGTCAGAAAGGACAATTTGTTGTTTGTTTTCTAAGCACACCATAAGCTAGGGCGCAGACTAGCAGGATACATTGGTAGGCTGGTTTATAGAACCCATTAAATTCTACTATGAGAAGTTTGGCAGATCTCTTCCAGTGGCTTCAACAGCTCACTCTAATGCTGCTTGGGCTTTTCTGCATACTTTCACAAGACACTGTAAACTGGACATGATCTTCAGGTATTCCTTTGGAACCACTATGTTATACTGGATTCTGTTGTCTACCAGCTAAGAAGATATGGTCGGAACTCTGCCCTAGACTGATGTGAATGGACTGGATCATCGTAGATTCAAACGTTGTATATGCACCACAATGACAAAGCTAGATGATTGCTGTCCCTATTCTTCCAACACATGAACCAAAACACAAAAACGACAGTACTGAACTCAACCTGAAGATGAATCAGGAACCACGCAAAATAATAAAAAAATAAACTTTAATTCAACCACAGGAATTTACAAGATTAAGCACTTTCATCAGTATGTATCATTTGACTACATCAGAATGCCATAAAAGCTTCACAGAAGTATATTTAAACTAACATGGTAAATATTGACCACTAACAGTATTTTAAAACTGGCCAATATATTCTAAAAGAACCTCAACACTTATGTAACCTACTAAAAATTGTAACCTCACTAATGTGTTAAAAACAAAATTTAAATAATAAGAAGTTAAATGTAGTCCTCCCTCTGCACAGTTTATACAAATCAGAGTTAAACAAAATAGGAACTAAGCCTTAAAACACTTGCTATTGACAATGAATTGTTAAGCACTGAATAACAATATGCATTCAGGTTAATTTACAAAGTAAGTTCAGAAAATTCTAACATATTACCTCAAGGACCACCATGAGTGTCCTTCACCACCTTATCAAGATCACAAAATAAAAAAAATGACTAGGCTTATTGGATATGTGCTTGTATAAGGAATTTGTCATCTTTTTTGCACCTAATGTCATAAGTGCTCATAGATGCATTCCTTAAACCTTCTCTGCATCTTTACCACATAAAAACAAGGGCACTGTTGGCATTTGGCAAGATAAATCAAGACTATAGAATTAGGTCCAAACTATATTATATAATCCATCTTGTCTTGCCAGATTGATTCTATGGCCCCTAGGGTCTATGGCAGCTGCTATAATCTTGGCTCCTCTAGCCAGATGCTATATGTGCATTCTACAGTGGACACTGGCTGTTCAAATGTCAGTTCTACATCAGTCCCTATCTGTTCCTATCAGGTTGACCAATATTTGCAGAAGTCATTTACACTGGTGGATTTGCTCCAATCTCTCGGTGGGCAGATCCTTCATCCTCCCCCTCCAATAACCACAGTAACCACGGATGCTTCCCACTTAGGGTGGGGGGGGCATTTTGTGGGGAAGATGGTCCAAGGCACATGGACTCCCCTAGAGACCAGAATGCATATAAATGTCCTGGAGATGAGAGCTGTCCTCCTGTTGTTGCAAGTCTTTCAGGACTCTGTACCTCTGGGGACCTTTGTGATTCACATGGACAACATGCAAGTCATCTGGTATATCAACAAGCAAGGGGAACCCGTTCATACCCACTGTGCGGAGAGGTCATGAGGGTTTGGGAATGGGTGATCGCTTCACACCGCTTTCTACTTGCAGTGCATGTACCGGGGAAATCCAGTTTATTGCCAGACAGGCTCAGCGGGTCCAGTCTAATGCCTCACAAGTGGTCCCTCAATTAGTCAGTAGCGGATGAGATATTTGACCATTGGGGGTCACGCCTGCTGCGATCTCTTTGCATCCCCTCACAACAAGTGCAGCAGTTATTTCACCCTGATCCCTCCTTCAGGGAGTTCCCCCAAGGGATGCTCTAGTCCATGATTGCCCCCCCCCCCGAATTCTTTATGCTTACCCCCTTCTTCTGCTGATCACAAAATTTCTTCAGAAAGCCAAACGGTTGAAGAGTACTGTGATCCTCATTGTCCCCTTTTGGCCTCATCAGATTTGGTTCCCCTCACCTGAGATTTCCTCCATAGATACTGGAACCCAAACTGGACCTCCTCTATCACCCCACAGTAGGACTCCACCCAGATCTCCCCAGCCTCAAGGTAACTGCTTGGTTTCTCCAGTTCCCTTGATTGTTAGAGGGTCCAGGTTTTCCTCACCTGTCAAGACTATATTTCTAGCTTCCCAGAAATCATCCACCAAGAAAGTATATAAAAGCAAGTGGAAAAACATTTCTATTTGGGCTACTTATCATCTTGACCCCTTTTCAGTGCCTGTTTCTTCAGTCCTTTCTTTCCTCAAGTCCTTATTTAAAGAAGGTTCCAGTTTTGTGACTATTAAAGCTCCAGTTAGCAGCCATTTCCAGTTCTCATTTGAGATTACCTTCAGGATCTATAGCTTCAACCTGATTATTTAAAGCATTTTTGAAAGGTGTCTTTTCTTCTCAGGCCTCTGATCAAAGACCCCACTTCTCTGTGGGATCTGACTGTCATTCTGTAAGGTCTGACCTAAAAACCCTTTGATCCAGCTAATGATTGTGACTTGAAATTTTTTTTCTCCAGAAGACTGCTGTTCTTGTAGCAGTTACCTCAATGAAAAGAGTTTCTTAATTGCAGGCACTTTTTTCTAAACTTCCATATATTATTTTTCACAAGGACAGAGTTTCCCTATGTGCTAATCCATTCTTCATGCCAAAAGTGGCTACAGAGTCTAACATAAATCAGTGCATTCAGTTGCCAGTATTCTTTCCTAACTATTCTAACAAAGGAGAACATATGTTACATTCATTGGATATTCACAGACAGTTAAGTTTCTACCTACATAGAACAAAACAATTCAGAAAATTTGAGCAGTTGTCTCTTTCTTCTCTAACCGTAAGGGTCAAGCAGTTTCTAAAGTGACAATAGCAAGGTGGATAACCAGCTGCATAATGTTTATGATAAAAATGGTTTGAAATTGCCCAGTCCTCCAAAAGCCCATTCAACAATATCCATGGCTGTGTCAGCGGCTTTTTCATCTAGATTTCCAATTAATGATATTTGTGCTGCAGCAACCTGGTCCAAGTCTCATACCTTCATGACTCATTATAAGTTGGACATGGTCTCCACGAGCAGGACATCTTTTGGCTCATTGGTGCTTCGGCATATCCTTCCTTGAGGCCACTCAAGAAATCATGTAGCTGGGGACTCTGACCCATCAGTGAAGCAGAATGAGAAGGACAACATCAGATTTATCAGTTATGTACTTGCCATAACTTGGTATCTGTGTTAACCTTCTCTCATTCTGCTTCACCTTCCCACCCAGCCTTCTCCCTCCAAAAAAGTGTTTTTTTTTTTTTTTTTTTTGTGGATCCGAAAAAGTCTTTGTCGGAACCTACATTCTCAGTTGAGCCCTTGGTTCATTTCTTGTTCTGTCTGCTTTCTTTTAGATGCAGTAAACTCAATCTGAGGAGGCAGAGCTATGAGTAGAGGATTATAGGAAAGGGAGGAGCTAAAGTCTGTAGAAGGTGGTCGAGTCTGATACAAGGATCAGATCAGTAACCCGTCAGTGAAACAGAATGAGAGAAAAACAACACAGATACCAAGTTATGGTAAGTACATAATTAATAGTTTTTCTGTGTGCTGTGACCTCTAACTGTACTATTTTTTGAAACCGCTCTTCTTGATCAGTCTCATATTCAGCAGCCTTTTCTTCATAGGTAGGTATTAGGCTATCGGCCCAAGGGCCTACGTAAGCCTAGCCAACAAGGTTCCCTGGCTTACGCCACCCAAGAAAGTTATTTTTCTGTGCCACTGTCGAGCAGAGACACAGAAGTGATCCCCGGGGTGTATTTCCTATTTCCCATCCACTCAACAAGATTTTTCTTGAAGAGTGCTAATGAAGAACTTTGCTTGACATAGATGGGTAGCCTGTTCCAGAGTATGGGACGTCTCTGGGACAGGAATCTATTCCTCCAGCATGTCATGTTTATTGTGGTGACAATGTTTAGGTCCCTAGAGCGTGTATCTCGGAGGGATTGGGATTTCTTTAGATGCAGCATGTCCAACAGCTCTGGGTTTGACATAGCATTATATGTTAGGCTCATTTTAGTTTTATCAGTTCATTTAAATAGCTGTTTAAAGCTTCTTCCATTTTCCATGCTTTTGTTGTTTGAGTTGATATACTCCATGTCTGAGGATATTTGATTTCTTTTTTCCTCTAAATTATTTGAAACTATCTCTTGTACCAAAGCTGATGCTTGAACTCCATTTTACTGAACAGCTGTAGTGTTCTTCTCAGTCACTGTTTTCTCTTCACCGTTTCTGGTTAATTTTCTTTCAGTCTCTCTATGTTTTTTCTTTGCTGTTGTCTTTGCAGTGCACTTACTAGCCAGTAACTGAATTTTACTAAAACTGACAGAATTACTAGCCCTAATGTCTCAGTTTCTTTTTTCACACTGGGGGAGCTGAAATTAAGCTGTTGATCAGTTTGCAGCCATCTTGGAAGTGTCTCTAGGCAATTGATTTTCTAAGTGCCAAAGCACTGTGATCATTCAAGCTTTGTTAAATGTTTTGACTGGTGTATACTGAAGGGGGTATTATACTCAATGATTTCCCAATTAAGTGCAGACTGCAGTGGAGTGATCACATCTCTAGACCTAGACCCCATACCCTTACAAATAAACTTTCCATTGAAAAAGGACTTTCTTACATTAGTGGATACATGGTGATCGAAGGACAGTTCATTGTCCACATAGGTGCCCAGGTCCCTAACTACCAGATCAATTTTCTTGGGTGTGTTTTTGATGTGATTGTTAAGGAAGATATCATGCTTGCCAAAGGAGACTGTTTTACATGTTTTGGTATTTAGTTTTAGACTATGTTTATGGCACGAAATATTTATTTGGGAAAGGCCCTTCTGCAAGATTGTGGTGCCTTCTGGAGAGTTTATGATGACACCAAGTTTATAGTCATCTGCAAACTTCGTCAGTTATAAACTCTTAACATTAGCTTTGACCTCTGAGAAGTAAATGCGAAAGAGGAGTAGCCTGAACACTGAACTGCGGGGTACACCACTAGTGACAGATCTTTGGAGAAGATAGAGTTACCTGACCCAATTTTCTGGGCTCTGTTTGTGAACCAGTTTGCTGTCCAATTACTTGCATGGGGATTAACATTTTTCTGGAGAGTTTATCAATAGTACTTGAGTGTAGGATAGTGTCAAACATCTTTGCAAGATCTAGAAATGAAGTTAGTACCAATTTTCACTTATCCATTGCTTCATTAACCTTTTTGAAGAAGTTGACTAGGTTAATCAGGCAAGATCTGCCCTTGAAAACATTAAACTAGTTTGGGTCAAGAGCTTGTAGATTACTTGTCCTTATTTTTTATTTCTATAATGATTCTTTCCATAGCCTTGCAGATGAGGCTGGTCACACTTGCAGGCTTATAATTACCCGAGTTTGTTGATGTCCCACCTTTGCCCAGGGGAATGATTATTGCTGTCTTTCATTCATTTAATGCAAAGTCTGTTTGGCAGCTAATATTGAATAGCCTCTGCAAGGAGTTTGACAGGTCCTGTTTCAGATCGGCCAGTAGGCAGCCTGGTATGTTTTCTGGTCGAATAGAAGCAGTGTCCTTGGTCTTTTAAAGTGCTTTGAGGAGTTGTTCTTGAGAGATTTGAAGGGGGGGGTGTAGATGAGGGTATGTGATCTGGGAGTTTAGAGGGAGAGAGGGGATTGAATTTAGACTAAATTTATCTCCTAGTAGATTGGCAATGTCCTCAGAGTGTGAGTATGCAATACCATTTACTGTTAGCTCTGTGCAGTGCTGGGCATTGTTTCTGAGGTTCCTAATACAGTTAAAGAATGCTTTATGCTTGGGTGGCTGTTTTTACTTCATAGCTGTTTTTGGTTTAATTGATCAGGGACTGGATGTTAAGTTTAACAAGAGATTTTTGACATCTTGAGAGTAACATTTATTATTGTGAGCAATGATGTTTTTTTTCTTTTAATCCAGACCCTGATTATGTTTGGGTTCCACCATGCAGTTATTCACATGTGCATAGAATTTGGTAGTACAGGATTCAGCATACAGCGTAAGATTATCAGATTTGAGGGAGTGTTGAATTTAGCCAGATTATCATTCAGTTTTAGTACATTAGCCTTTGCATAATCTCTGAATACTAAGGTATTTGAAGATGCTTCCAGAATTGGTAGTTTTTCTGTTATTATTTTCTCACTTGTAGGAATACTTGATGTAGTTCTTACTGACAAGGTTATTCTTTATAGGATCATCTATTCTCATGTTGCAGTATTCATTGCAGTAGGGAGGTTACTGCCTGCAGTGCTGCCATCTGGCCAGTATACCTGCTCCTGGAGGGTACGTGTGACGTCCCTTGTCAGGGCCATAAACTGACGTAGGGTATAAAAGTGATGTCTGCACGTACTCTCTTCAGAATTTTTCTGCCACAGTGAACATCAGACTCCTGTTTGCCAGTTCCGAAAGCAGATCACATTCTTCAGACGACCGGTTAAAGTTACCGCTCCAAACCAGAAGACTGCTTCATCAACCGATACAGATAAGTGCCCTGTTGAGTTTTTCTTTGCCTTTTGATTACTGTTAAGATGTACATGTCAACTAGAAAGGGGAAGTGTGCTTATGGAAAACACATTTCTCGCAAGGACATGCACGAAAAGTGCATATTTTGCTTAGGCGATGCCCACGGCCATACGTCCTGCCCCATTTGCAAATATTTCATTCCAAAAACTCTTTGCGGCCATCTGGCCGCATTAAAATTGTATTTGGAAAATCAGAGGCTATGACGTCTTGTGCTTGGTATGGAAGGGGGAGTAGGCCCGTCTGACGAGACGCTGAGGAAGAAGGCCAAGAAAATCAGGCCGGAATCCCACACTGCACCTCAGGCGTCCAAGCAGATTCTTGAGGTTGATGAAAGCCCGGGATCTTCTCAGACCTCTGTTTCAAAACCAGGCCTGGGAACCTCAATGGAAGCTGGGATGCTGGAAACTTTAAGTACGTCTGCTGAGGCTAATCAGCCATCAGATCCTGATGGCGGAGGAGTACCACAACTCATTCAGTTGGAGGGCCCTGCTCCTTCACTTCCACAGACCTCAGCTCCGATTCTTTCTCCACCTGCTACCCCTTTGCAGAGAAAACAAAAAGTAAAGCATTCTGAGCCTCAACCAGTTCCTGGATGGGAAGTATTTTCACAAAGTCTATTTAAGGCATTTCATGCTTTACAGACACAACAATTACAACCTGGTTCCTCTCCTCGACCTCCTTTAAAGGTGTCAGAGGAATACTACTCCTCTTCAGAGGAATCTATTACTTATGAATCACAAATAGACTCCCCAAGGATTTCATTACCCCAGAGGAGGAGGAGTCCATTACCCCTGAATCCCCAGCGGAAGAATTCACCTTTGGAGACACAGTCACCCTCATGAGGGAACATTTTAAGTGGCAGGCATCAGAAGTATCTAACACCAAGAAAAGATACTTTGACCTATTACAAATGGAGCGACCATCTCCTTCTGCTGTGCCTCCCTTGCTACCTGGTTTCCAGGATGCATTCTGGGCTGCTTCTCAATCCCCAAACTCACAACCTCCAGCTTCAAAATATCTGGAACATTTCTATAAGGTCCCTCAGGAAACCCAGTTCCTCATTAAAAATCCCCCAGCAGACCCAGCAGTTATTGCAGTCTCTGCTGACAAAACATCAAGACAATTGCCTTCTGCTGCTCTCTACCCCACGGATAAAGACAGCAAATTCATGGACAGACTAAGAAAGAAAGTGTATGCCTTCTCTACTCTGGTTATAAGAGCTCTCAACTGCCAAACACATATGGCTAGTTATGTCCTGGATACCATCACCAAAGCTTCTACTCTACTCTCCGAGGCACCTGGCTCTCCCATTAAAGCCCAATTCAGCACCCTGCTTTCCACAGCATCCCAAGTGACTAGGCACTTCGTCAGGTGCAGTTGTGATGCTGTGGAAGCCTCATCAAAATCTGCTGCATCAGGATCAGTTTTGAGGTGATATTCCTGAGTGAGAGTACAACCTCTCCCTATGGATGTACAAACAAAATTGCTTGACACACCCCTGGGCAATAAGGCCCTGTTTGGCCAAGCCTCAGCAGTGCTTCTCAAATCTCTTCAAGAAAAGGGAAAATAACTACAAAACCTTAAACATTTACTGGTATCTCCTATACCCAGATACCATAGGAACTACCCACATAAACCTTCCTTTGTTAGAAGACAGTCCTCGCACCCAGTTCCTCAGTCAGAGGGACGTAGACAACCAAGGAAAAGCTCTACTCCCAAGTTTCCCACCAACTCTTCCACCACACTCTTTCTGAGTCAGTCTGACCAAAACAGACCACCTCCACTGTGACTTTCCACCCTTGTAACCAAACCCCCCCCCCATCCCTTCATCTCAGCCTCTCCCTACCCTCCCTGTGGATAATTACATTAGAACAATGGGTCCTCTCTATCATTCAGAGGAGATATTTCATGATTTGGTGGATGTTACTACCCTTCCAGGGTATTCCTCAACCACCTACAAACCAAGCCCATGTTTTCCCACCCATCGTTCAACAACTTCTAGCTCAGGGCACCACAGAACAGGTACCCTACCCACAAAGAAATATAGGCTTCTACTCCAGACTGTTTCTGGTACCAAGGAAAGATAGCCCATGGAAGCCAATTTGAGACTTATCTTTCCTAAACCTCTTTGTCAAGGTACCCAGCTTAAAAATGATTAACTTACCCCTGCTCTTACCACTTATACCAACACAGGCTTTCATGGTAACCCTGGATTTGAAGGATTCCTCTCTGTACATTCCTGTACATCCAGGTTACAGAAAATTCCTCTGCTTTGCAATAGGTTCTTGCCATTTTCAATTCTCTGTCTTGCCCTTTGGACTCTCCACTACTCCTCGAGTGTTCACAAAGTGTCTAGCGCCCTTCATTGCTCACTGCAGGACTCTGGGTATACAGATATACCCATATCTAGACGACCTGCTCATTCTCCATCAAGACCACCAAGTCCTTCTACTCCACCTACAACAGGTAATTTCCACCCTAACTCAATTAGGGTTTACCATAAACCATGAAAAGTCTCACCTGACCCCCTCTCAAGACCTGGTTTTCTTGGTATGCAGGATCAGAACAGAGAGAATGAAAGCTTTCATTCCAGACCAAAGATTCCTAGACCTTTGTTTATACTTCATACCCATGTTGCCTCTGGCAAGACTCCACATGTGAAAAATCCAGTGGATCCTAAAAAACTTATGGAGCCAGCACTCCCAACCCCTGGACTCACCCCTTCCCCTACTTCAGTGTCTGAAGAGGGAACTCCAGTGGTGGGTATCAGCACTTCATCTCAACCAAGGAAACCCCTTACAGGTTCCAGCCCCGCTACAACAGGTCTCCACAGACTTGGGGTGGAGTGCAGTGCTACTAATAAACTAGAATCAATTCTCTGTGCAAGGCAGATGGTCCAACCTAAGACAAAAGTACCATATCAAAATCAAGGAAATGAGGGCACTACTGTTAGTCCTACTAACATTCAAATCAACTCTTCAGCCAGGAACCCTGAAAGTGATCACAGACAATATGACTGTCCTGTGGTACATAAACAAGCAGGGGGGAGCAAAGTCCTACCCCTTCTGCAGCCTGGCCATCCATATTTGGAACCTAACATCAACATTCCAGAGCCACCTGGTAGCAGTGTATATTCCCTCAACAGAGAATGTTATGGCAGACACACTCAGCAGAACTTCAGCTCCCTCTCACGAATGGATGCTTCACAGGGAGGTATTCCTGGACCTTATCCACAGGTGGGGTATTCCACAAGCAGATCTCTTTGCCTCCCCCCAGAACAGACATATGCCCAGATTCTGCACAAGGGGACCCACATCCACAAGCTTGGAAGGAGGACGCCTTCTTCTTTTCTTGGGAGGGAATGTTCCTCTGTGCCTTCCATCCCTTCACACTGATTCAGAAAGTCCTCCTGAAAATACAGATGGACAAACCCAAAATCCTGTTGGTGACCCCCTTTTGACCAAGACAGCACTGGTTTCCCCTTCTCTACCTACTAGCCAAAGGCAGTCATCACAGGTTACCCCACGGAATAGACTTGCTTACACAGGACAGGGGATCCCTACTGCACCCCCAGGTGAACAATCTGAAACTGACCTTATGGGTGATAGGGTTCTAATCCCCTACAGACACCTATACTCGGAGGACATACTCAGTGTTCTGCAGGAGGCCAGAAAACCTAGTACCAGGAGAAACTATGTATCTAAATGGAAGACATTCTCCAGGTGGTGTCAATGGAAAAAACAGGCCCCTCTGATGGGTCTGTATCACGAAATCAAACTTTCAAAATGTTGAACACCATAAGTTTGAACTTGGAAGATCGAAATGTGATAACATCGAAACTTCAGAACAGCAAATTTTTTTCCCAGGGAAAAAAATTGCTGTTCCGAAAAACACACACACACAACACAAGCACACCAAAAACCTTATAAACCTACACTAAACCTTACATACACAACTATCTAGGCACTAACCTTAACCCAAACCCTAACCCTAAGGTCCGTCACTATCGCACACTTACCTTATCTGCACCCTAACCCTAAAGTCCGTCACTATCGCACACTTATCTTACCCGCACCCTAACCCTAAGGTCTGTCACTATCGCACACTTACCTTACCCACACCCTAACCCTAACGTCAGTCACTATCACAGACTTAGCTTACCCGCACCCTAACCCTAAAGTCCGTCACTATCGCACACTTACCTTACCCGCACCCTAACCCCAACGTCCATCACAATTGCACACTTACCTTAACCCGTTCCGTAATTTTCGAACCACAGCGGAGAAAATGTCGAAGCCGCAGAAATGGCCAACCAAATTCTTTCCCTGGCAAAGAATTCGGATTTCCTCGGCTTCAACATTTTGAACTTTCAAACTTCCAAGTTCGACCTTCTGGTGTTCGAACTACTGGAAGTTCGATTTTGTGATAGGAACCCCTCCCCCCCCCCCCCCGACTACCTCTATACTTATGGTCCTTTCCTATTTGTCTGAGCTACTTCATTCAGGATTAACTTACTCTTCAGTCAAAGTCCATTTATCTGCCATCTCTGCTTGTCTGCTCATATCACCTCCTCTGGCTTCCAGATTGGAAGTCAAGCTTTTTCGGAAAGGAGTACTTCATATCAGACCCCCCAGAAAGCCTATACCTCCTCCTTGGGACCTAAATTTCATACTATAAAAATTTACATTGCCACCTTTTGAACCAGCTCATTCAGTATCCTTGAAACTATGCACCCTGAAAGCAGTTCTACTAGTGGCCCTCACCTCCGCCAGGGGGGTGTCAAGAGATACAAGCCCTTATGTCTACCTCTTCTTATCTTATTTTCCACAAGGACAGAGTTGCCATCAGGACCAACCCCTCCTTCATGACTAAGGTGGTTAATGAACTCTCATTAAACCAGACCATTAACCTTCCGATTTTCTACCCTCATCCACAAAATTCCTCAGAGAGGACTCTCCATTCCTTGGATGTCCACAGGCAACTGAGGTACTACTTAGACAAGACCAGACCTATCAGGAAGTCTGACCAAATGCTTGTCTCCTTCCATCTGAGAGCTCTAGGGAAGGCAGTCTCCAAACAGACCATTTCTTCATGGATCTCGAAATCCATTGGCATGTGCTATTCCTATCATGGAAAATCCTTGCGCGGTCATGTCAAATCTCATTCTACCAGGGCAGCTGCCTTTTTCAAAGGGATTGACTACGCTTCCATTTTAGAAGCTGCCACTTGGACTTCGGGTTCACACCTTTACCAAACATTGCAAACTGGACCTAGCCTCCAGAGCAAGAGCAGGGTTTGCCAGGTCAGTACTCAAAGGCCTCATTAACCAGGGAATCCAGTCCTCCACCCAGGCTCATACCTAAAGCTCTGGTACTCTCCATACTGTAATGAATACTGCAACATGAGAATAGAAGGACAAGGACATAGAATATTTGTGTAAGAACTTACATAACCTTAGATGTCCTTCTCTTCCATGTTGTGGTATTCCGTCCCACCCACTTGCCCCTCTACCTCACCTAATTAACATGCCATGACCTACCTGTGGGGACATAGTCATTCTCTCCCCCAGTCCTCACTAAACACAGCCTACTTACTACCCTAGTTCTAGTCTACATGTAAGTCTAAGGGCCTCCTTATTATGACCCTCTCTTAGCCCACAGGAGTACTACTGCATGCAGCGGTTCATTCTGAAGAGGGTACTTGCAGACGTCCCTTTTGTACCCTATGTTGGTTTATGGCCCTGACAAGGGACGTCACACGTACCCTCTAGGAGCATAGACTTTGGTATACTGGCCGGATGGCAGCGCTGCAGGCAGCAACCTCCCTACTGTAATGAATACTGCAGCATGGAAGAGAAGGACCTCTATGGTTATGGTAATTTCTTGCACAACTATTCTTTACTAGGCTAATGGCCCTAGGGCCCTTACAAGCCTAGTCAAGTTCTACCCTTATTTCCACAATCAGCAACTTTTGCTCCTGTCCAAGAGAGAGACAGGTGGAATCCCCAGTGTGAGTTTACAGTTACCCATCCAGTCATCCAGATTGCGTTTGAAGAGTGCCAGTGAGGTGTTCTGTTTTACATGAAGTGGGAGCATGCCTCTCAACTTCCTAACACAAGAAATCTGGACAAAACCTAAAATAATGGGGGGGGGGGGGCAAAGGCCGGAAAATAGAGCCAGATTTTAAATATTGTTGTTATAAACCTAGAAAGCTGCTAGAATAACAGGATTTGTGTTATCATGCATTTTTGAAGGATATAAAGTCAAAAAATCAAGTATATGTCATTATTTGGTCATTATTTAATGACTTCAGTCCTCCATGATTTGCCAGAAAACCACAGATTTTATGAGGAACAGACCAAATATTTGAGGGGAAAATCTGTGCAGTTGAGAGGTATGAGTGGGAGTCTGTTCTAAAGATGTGGTAACCTCTTGGAGACCAATCCGTCCCTCCAGCAGGTTCTATTAATGTCACATAACCAAGTTAAGGTCCTTAGAGTAAGTAACGTGTGTACTATTTGACTTGTGAATATGCAGCATTTTCAATAAAGCAGGGTCAGAGATTGCCTTATATGCAAGGCAGAGATCGCTTCTGAGTAGTCTGTATGAAAAAGGATAAAGTGAAAGTTACAGTGATTTCAGATGATCCACATAAGACAGATGCTGAAGACCTTGAATTTTCCTTGTGAGGAACCTTTGTGGTCTCTGCACTTGCTTGGAAAGGAATATACCAAAAGGGGCGTTGTACTCAAATTATTGGCCTGAGAAGGGAAGAGTACAGGGAGGTTCTAACTTCTTTTTTTCTGGAGATAATGCCCTTGCTTATAAGATAAGCAATATAGAATGCTGTTCTTACCATTGTGGAGACATGGTGATCGAAAATAAGTTTGCTGTCAACTTGTGTGCCCAGGTCTGCCACCATTGAGTGTGTACTTAGAGTGCTGCTATTGATGTGGTAGTTAGCAGGAACATCGCTCTTACCAAAAGGGATGATAATACATTTTTTGCATTGAGTTGCAGGCCATGAATTTGGCAGCAGTCATTTAATTGTGGAAGACCCTGTTGTAGGATGTTGACATTGTTTGAAGATTCTTTTACCACTCCCAGTTTGCAGTCATCAGCAGACTTTGTCAGCCACAGACCTTTAGTTTTTGCTTGTACTTTGCAGAAATAGATTGCAAACAGTAGAGGTCCCAGGACTGATGCTTGTGGAACATCACTGGTTGCAGGTCTGCTGTTTGAGGTGGATTCCCCTATTTTGATTGTATGGTTCTATCAGTGAGCCATTTATTGACCCATCTAATGATATAAGGGTTGACAAGTGACTTTGTCAATGATGCCTGAATGGGGGATAGTGTCAAAAACCCTGGTTTAGTTTAAGTAGGCTGTATGTACAGATTTACCCTCTTCCAGGGCCTCTGAGACTGTCTTGAAGAAGTCCACCAGGTTTAACAGGCATGATCTCCCTTTGACAAATCCAAACTGAGTAGGGTCAAGTGTTTTGAGATTACTTATATCTTTGTTGATAAAGTTCATGATGACTCGCTCAGTGGACTTGCAGATAAAGCTTGTCAGGCTAATAGGTCTGTAGTTCACTGGATCAGTGGAACCACAATCTTTGTGCAAGGGGATAACGGTGGCTGTTTTCCATTCAGCTGATTTGAAGCCGGTGCTTAGACTACCATTGAAAAGAGTACCCAGTGGTGTTGTTAATTCTTGTTGGAGGCCATGTAGGAAGCAGCCTGAGATGTTATCAGGTCTCATAGATGTTGTGTTTTTGGCCTTAGAGAGGGTGTTTACAACCGGATCTCTAGAGATACAAAGTAGAGGACAGGGTGGTAAGGATGTCATGGGGTATGTGTGGCAGGGACAGGGGAGTGAAGTTTTCAGTGAACGTGGCTAACAGGTTAGCTATGTACACAGGCTCAGTATATGTGGTACCATTAACTACCAGTTCGTCACAAATCTGGGCCTTTCCTTTTAGGTTACGGATGTAACTAAGGAATGCCTCATGGTTGTCTTTAGTTGAGGAAGCTAATTTAGAGTTGTGGTTTGCTTTGGAGGACTTCACACGTCTTGTTTGCTTGTTTAAGCTGAGGAGGGAGCATTTCCAGTTTAGGGATCACTCCCTGTGACTCTTAACCATATATAAAGACTTATCTCTTTGTTGAAGTTAAGACTTTAAATAAAGAGTAAGACTACAGCTATTTTGTGCTCATATTCATATTTATTTTGGAAAGAAGAGTGAATCTTTTACTGTGCATATTTTTTTCTTGCAGAAGAGAGAATGTCTGCTGTTGATTTGTCTCCACATAAAATTGACTCCATTTTGTAGGAAATTAATGCATTGAAAGGGTGTCCTCTAAATTTCTGTGGAAGGAACAGGACAAGATGTACTAAAAGGGTATTTTCTGTGTTTAAAGGAGTGGATGGAAAAAAAAGGCAGAACAGTGATCACTAACATTGCAGGCATGAATTGACAAGCCATTATGTATGGCATATTTGAATCAAATCAAGTAGAAAATCCTGTCTTCCTGTTGTGTTTGGCCTTGTCACAAAAACCACTAAAATCACAACAAAACACAACAGTTAAGCTATGATACTGCTTTTTTTTGTATTTTCATGAGTTGTTTCCTTATTGTAAAATGAATTTTTGCTGAATCTGTCTTCTTAGATTTCCAGGGGTTTGCAGAGTGTTATACTGTTTTATTGAGTTAAAAGATTATTTATTAGTTGTTTTAAATGAAAAGGACTACTGGGTTCTTTTTTTTCCATGACCGTGATACAAATAGAATAGTGAAACAGAATATCAACCTGGTAAATCAGAATTACAGTAACTACATAAATACGCAAAAAGTAATTATGTCAAACTGTTGCTTATAATTCTATGGTGTGTGATGGGTTTATAATTTACTGACAGGCACCATGGATCTCCTCAACATGTGGATCCACCTGATCCAGAAAAATGCCATAATGTCAGGTAATGCAGTAGTTAAGTGAAGTACTTTTACATAACAGCACCTAGGCAAGTACAAGGAAGCAAGTTAAATGAGAAATTCCTTGCAGGTCCTCTTAAGAGTGGGTAGCAAGTAGAGTGCTATTTTCCTAGGAAGGGAATTGCAAAAAGATCCAGTAATGTAGATGAAGTTTTTGAGTTTTAAGATGCTGTGAAGGTATCTGCTTCAGATTTATAATACTGTTAATTGAAGTACAAGTAAGTTAATAGGTTCATAGGTGGTTACTGGGCTATTGACCCGAAGGTCTTTATAAGCCTAGCTGTGTGTACCCAGTATAATATTAGAGAAACCCAATATAAAGGACCTTGCCTAAATTTGAGATCTTAGTTAGCAACGGCTGCCCATATCTAGGAGGGTCATAGGTGAAATCCCTGGCAGGAATTAATGGTTTCCCATCCAGGCTATGCTTAAATAAGGTCATAGAGGGACTTTGTTTAATGTGAACTGCTAGCCTATTCCAGAGGAGTGGCAACCTCCGAGAGACATATCTGTCTGTCTAGCAGGTCGTATTTATGTTACAGGCCACGTTAAGGTCCCTGGAGCAGGTGACCCTTGTCCCATTTGATTTGAGGATCTGCAGCATTTCCATTAGTTTTGGATCCAAGATTGCTCTGTAGGCCAGGCATAAGTGTCTTTTAAGTAGTCTGTGCACTACTGAGTACAGTGACAGTGACTTCAGTCTGTAAGTGTATGACGTGCTGGAGACCCTGAATTTTCTTGGTTAGAAATCTCTGAGGTCTCTCAAGTTGCTGCAGGTGCCTGGTAAGGTACATACTAAAGGAACATTGTACTTAATTATTGGCCTGATGAGGGTCACCTAATTTGCAGTCATCAGCAAACCTAGTCAGCCACTGCCCCTTTGTTTTGGCCTGAACTTCTGAGTAGTATATTCCAAACAGTAGGGGGCCCAGCACTGACCCCTGTGGAGTCCCACTGGTGACAGGTCTGCTGGCTGAGGTCAAGTCCCCAACTTTGAATGAGTGTGATCTGTCAGTGAGCCAGTTAGCAACGTACCTGATGACATAAGGGTTGATATTTAACTGGGAGAGTTTATCAATAATGCCCAAAGGTTGGATTCTGTCAAAGGCCTTGGCTAAGTCAAGGTAAGCTGTATGCACAGATTTGCCTTTGTCTATGGCTCTGGTGACATTTTCAAAGACGTCCACCAAGTTTAACAGGAATGACCTGCCTTTGACAAAATCAAACTTTGTGAGATCAAGGGTTTGGAGCTCACGTATATCCTTATTTATAAGGTCCATGAAGATTTATTCCATGGCATTACATATAAGGCCGGTTAAGCTTATGGGTCTGTAGTTCCCAGGGTCTGTTGCTGTACACACTTTATGAAGGGGGGTGATGGTTGTTGTTTTCCATTCAGCAGGGACAAAACCAGTACTCAGGCTGTGCTTGAAGAGAGTACCTAATGGAGTTGTTAACTCTTGTTTTAGATAATTTAAAATGCAACCTAGGATGCCATCCAGTCCTATAGAGGGTGTGTTTTTGGCCTTGGAGAGAGCATTAAAGACTTGCTCTTTGAAGATGTAGGTGGGGGAGATGTAGAGGGGAATGCTTTGTGGAATGTTTGGAGGAGACATGGGAGTAAAATTTTCACCAAACCTGTCGGCTAATAGGTTAGCTATTTTTGCAGGATCACTGTGTGATGCCATTCGAAAGTAGTTCAGCACATCTAGGGCTTGCCTTTTAGGTTATGGATATAGCTGAAGAATGCCTTATGGTTATCCTTAGCTATAGTTGCTAAATTGTTTTTGAAGTTGCCCTTAGAGGATTTTACAAGTTGTCTTATTTGTTTGTTCAATCAGAGGAGGGTGTTCTTCCATTGCTGAGACCTCTCTTTTTTATTCTTAGACAGTAACTTCTTGTTGTTGTCTTCTTCTTTAGGTTTTTCTGGTTAGGGGTTACCACAGCAGAACAGCGGTCTGTAGAACGATTGGCAGTGGAGTTTTACGGTGTCGAGTTGCCAGTCCGGTGCCCGACCTTCCACAGAAGGCACACACATGCTCACACTTACACCTAGGGACAATGTAGAGTGTCCAGTCCAGCTGCAGCACGTCTTTGGGATGTGGGAGGAAACTGGAGCACTCGGAGGAAACTCACATGACAGCAGGGAGGACATGCCCCCAGCCAAGAGTTGAATCAGAGTACCTCTTGCTGTGAGGCAGCAATGCTAACTGCCGCAGCACCACGGCCTCCCAACTTCTTCCTCTTGTTGTATAACTTATTAATGCTAAATGTCCATCAGGAATGCTTGTTTTTTCTTTAGGACCTTGTTTTGATCCTATCAGGTACAGCTGTGTCAGTACATTTCTATAAGTATTTGTACAGAGCATTTGTGCATACCTTAGTATAGTTGTTAATATTGTGTGTGGGAACAGGAGCTTGGAAATTATTTATGCCATCCCTTAGGAGGGTATAATTAGGTTTGGTGATATTTTTTAGCCTGATTTCAACTAAGAGGGGTTAAGGTGTTATAGCTACTTGAAATATGACTGATTTGTGATTAGATTTAACCGGTGAGGGTCCTAGACTTGTGGTGGTGCTTTGCTCACCCATGTTGGTGAGGTCCAGATTGAAAATATTTGCGCCCCTTGTGGGGTTGCATACTATTTGTTCCAGAGCATTAGTGTTAACAAAGTCCAGGAACCTTTGTGTGAGGATGTTGGTAGTCACACAAATTTTCCAGTCAGTGGAGGAATAGTCAAAATCATCCATGACTGGAGTGTTTGGTTGTAATTTGATTGACTCAAGTAGGTCCAAATAAACAGCCTGGGTATCTTGGTTCATTGAAGGGGATCTGTAGCTAATGATAACTCGAAGGGGGTCTTACCCACAGTTAGTTGAACTTGGGGTACCTCTGTGGAGTTTTCCTGTCTAACCAGTCTAGAGGTGCATTTATCTTTGATGCAGATAGATACTCCTCCTCCTTTTGTTCTCACAAGTTCATTTTGCAGTCTAAAAGTGTGGAAGGCATTGTAGCCTTTCAAGGCCGGGGTACTCTCTGCAGCCCTCAACCACGTTTCTGTAACTGCACAGACATCAGCATCCTCCAGGGAGAGGAGTGCTTCCAGAGATGCAGATGCAGTTTCTGATTTAGACTCCTAGGATTTAGCAACATAACCTTTAATTTATTTGTGAGTGATATTTTCACGTCAGAAGTTTTGTTCTTGACACCTTGCCTAAAAAAGACACTATGTGGGAGGCAAGTGCCTTAGCTAGTAACCGAAAGCCTATAGGTGACAGGTTAATACCATGTCTGGCAAAGCAACATGGTCTGTGAACCATGTCATCCCAGCCTGACAGGAACTGGATCCCCTTAGAATGACACCAGAAGCTAATCCAGTTGTTGAAGTCCATCATTTTTATATTACAGTATCATCCTAGGTGAGGGTAGAATGCTTCCCAAGGCTAGGAACATACCTGCCTGGGACACGTATTCATAGAGCTTAATCATGTCTCTCATCATGTACTCCAGTGAGGTATATCTCAAGTCATTCACACCAACATGAACTATGAAGGAGCCAATGGTACTTGTTGAGAAACTTGAGTGCATGTGTGATCTGACAGATCCTGGCACCCAATAGACAGCTGACCATAGCCTTCGTCTTCACTCTGGTGAGTGGGGCATCTGTGTGTCTCACAATGGAGTCATCTATGACTGAAAAATTTAGTTTAGATGTGCATTGCCTTAGGGGCTTATTTGGTGAGACACTGGTACTTGTGGTTTTATGTATACTGAGTGCTGTAGTGCTGTATTAGGTGTAGCATGTTTGTGTTTGGAAGGTCTCTGGTGAGTACCTCCACGTATGATGGTTTATGTGTTGAGTGCATGGTTTGTGTAGGAGGTGTAGTATGTCAGCTGATAGCTTGTTCAGTATTACTGTTCTGTGTGTGTGAGAGCAATGATTCCAGATTCTTAGTGTAGATGCCTCTTTCACAAATTGTACTTGGCTGATTTAGGAGTAGAGGGTTGTTGGTGTACATGTGGCAGTTGCTACAGTGCCTCAGGATGCCCATGTCAATCAGCTTGGTAGGAGAAATGAAAGGAAACTGATCATCCGTAATGCTAGGTTAAGTCCTGTTTTCACAATGGGGAGAGAAAATGAAGGGGTGTGGTATAACTGGGTGCTTTAAACGTGGTCTGTACTAATGGGGTCCTCTATAAAGGGCCCATACTAGCAGAGATTATCTAAATGATATGAGACCATTGTAGATGTGGTGGTTTTGGGACTGTTTAAGGGACAAAAGCACAGCTGAGGTGCTCTCTGAGCAGCTAAGTGCAATTTACGGATTTCTCGGCCAGATCATGGGCACCTACTAAGGGAAAATGTATCTACTGAAGTTTGTGCATCTGTGACGGCCAGTGGTTACCCCCACTGTAAGGTTAGTGCACGATGGTACACTATGCGTAAACAGATGAATACAGCAGAGCAGTGGCTGGTTGTCTAACTCTGTGGAGCTGTGTTAAAACAAGCACAAAAACTCACAAATGTGGGGCTTATGTAGCAGCAATGAGCAAACTGAATTAAACAATTTAACCAATAAAAAAGCTCAAAACTGAGCCTTGTGCCAGCAACATTCAATCATTTAAGTCCTAACTTCACTCTCCTACCACAAGGGTGCATGGGGGGGTGCTCTCCAACAAAAGATAGCCTGGTCTAATGCTCAATTTAACAAGCAGAACCAGATTCAGCAGGTCTGAATCTAGTCTATGCTGCAGCAGACAAGAAGTGCAACAAATCAGCAATATAGCAAAAGTACAGTTTAAAAGTGCACAATCCACTATAAAATTGTACTTAGGTTTAGCAGAATGAAGTGTTTTGCTCTCATGTGACTGGGAGTTGGCATCAGACAGTGAAATGTTTAACTCAGCTCATCTCAGCTCAAGAGTTCCCTTCACAAGACACCTGTAATAAGGCAGAACATTTTGTTTTGCATTCTATGAAGTTTATTTATCAGGTTATATAATGTACTGTTGAAGGCTTGTATGGCATGTTCTGCTGTATAACCTGTTTTGCCAGAGTTGCACTACCATCTTTTGATGTCAGGATAAAGGTTTTGCAGCATGTTGATAAAAAACTTTGGCTTCGAAGATAGCTTTATTTATATGTGGAACATACATGAGACCTGGTTCGGGCATCATGCCCAAGTATTTATAGGCATTGCCTGCATGGGATCATAGGAGATTACTAGGCTATTGTCCTTGAGGCCCTTATAAGCCTAGCCAAGAGTTTAGCCCATGTTTAGACAAGTCAGCACCCAAAGCCCCTTTCCAGCAGGGACACAGGTGAAATCCCAGGGTTGTATTTTTTGCTTCCCATCTAGTTATCCAGGTTAAGCTTAAAAAGGGATAATGAGGTACTCTGCTTTATGTGGAGAAGGAGTCTATTCCCCAGATGGGAGAGTCTCTGGGACACAAATCTGTCCCGCCAACAAGTCCTATTGCTGTCACAAACCAGTTTGAGGTTGCGCGTATGGGTTGCTTGAGTGGAGCTTGACTTGCGGATATGCAGCTGTCCCATCAAGGCAGGGTCTGAGATTGCTTTATATGCCAAACAGAGGTCACCCCTGAGGAGTCTGTATGAAACTGAGTAGAGTGATAGGGCTTTTAGCCTATCTGTGTAGGGTAGAAGTTTGAGGCCCTGGATTCTCCTGGTGAGGAACCTCTATGGTCTTTCCATCTGTTGCATGTGCTTTGTGAGGTACATGCCAAAGGGGGTTTTGTACTCAATAATTGGCCTTATAAGGGAAGAATACAGGGATGTTATGATCTCTTTGTCCCTGGATGAGATACCCTTACTTATGAGGTGGGCAATGTAAAAAGCTTTTTGTACAAGGGAAGCAACATGGTGGTCAAAAGTCAGGTTGCTATCAACCTGGGTGCCCAAATCCTTCACTACTGATTGTTTACTTAGGACATTGTTATTAATGTGATAATATGTGGGGATGACACTCTCCCCAAAGGGGATGATGATGCATTTTTTGGCATTTAGCTTGAGGTCATGTTTCTGGCAACAGTCATTTGTTTGGGTATGACCCTCTTGGAGGACGTCCACATCACTTAGGGAATTGATGACTGCTCCCAGCTTGCAGTCATCTGCAAACTTGGTCAGGCATAGTCCATTGGATTTGGCCTGCACTTCAGAGAAGTATATCCCAAATAACAGAGGCCCCAAGAGGGATCCCTGGAGTATGCCTCTCATTACGGGTTGACTGCTTGAGGTGGCTTTCCCTATTTTGATTAGGTGGGTTCTATCACTGAGCCAGTATGCTACTGGTAACATATGGATTGGTGCCTAGCTGAGAGAGTTTATCTACTATGCCCTAGTGGGGAATAGTGTAGAAGGCTTTGGCCAGGTCAAGGTAGGCGGTGTGCACCGTCTTCCCCTCGTCCATGGCTTTGTTGACCTGTCTCAAAGAATTCGACCAGATTTAACAGACGTAACCTCCCCTTGACAAAGCCAAACTGTGTGGGGTCGAGTGTTTGGAGGTTGCCAGTGCCCCTGTTAATGAGGTCAATGATAATCTGTTCCATAGCCTTGCAGAGCGGGCTAGTTAGGCTGATGGGTCTGTAATTTCCCGGATCGGTGGACGCTCCACCTTTGTGTAAAGGGATGACAGTGGGTATCCTCCACTCAGCTGGGACAAAGCCAGTACTCAGGCTTTGGTTGAATAGGGTGCCTAATGGTGCTGCAAGTTCATGCCTGAGGTCATGTAGCATGCAGACAGGAATGTTATCGGGTCCTATGGAGGATGTATGTTTTGCCTTTGAGAGGGCAGTGATGACATGTTCCCTAGAGATAAGGGGTGGGGGGGGGGGCAGGTACTGGGGATGTCCTGATTTAAAAGGAAAAAAGTTTTCGCTGAATCTGTCAGCCAGTAGATTGGCTATATCTACATCATTTGTGTATGTGGTGCCCTTGACCACCAGTTCTGTAAAGATCTGAGTGCTTCCTTTGAGATTTCAGACATATGTGAAGAAGGCCTTATGATTGTCTCTAGTAGATGTGGCCAATTTGGACTCAAAGTTGGCTTTAGAGGATTTCACTAGTGCTCTTATTTGCTTGTTCAGGGTAAGGAGAGATTGCTTCCAGTTGGGCACCTGCTCCTTCTTGATCCTGGACAGTAATTTTCTGCATCAGTGAGAATACCTTCTGAATCAAATGTACTCTAGTCCTCCTTTCTGAACCAAATATGAAGAAGCATTATTATGGTTTAATAAAGTACCCTCATACCATGTTTTAATCAGGTACAGTTTGGGAATGCAGCTGTATTGTTTGAGAATGGCATGGGCAGTGTGAGGATACATTGTTTACTTGTGACAGAAATATTTGCTTTGCTTGCTAATTTTTTTTGTGGATGTGGCATTTTCATCTGTGATACTTTTAAGTATTCATTCTGTACATGTATTATTGATGTTGCAGCTATTAATCTGTCCACCAGTTACCCGATTCTTCTATGGTCGCAGAGAGCCTTTTCACAAACTTGTTATTCAGGGTGATTCTTCTGGACGATTGTCTATTTGGAATCTGCCTGATAGTCCTCAGTTGATCATCAGTGAGGCTGCTCAAGGTAAGGAGAACTTCTGCTGTGAGGAGTTTAGCTCATGTGCTTGCACATTTTACAGACAAATGTGTAATCAGTTTATTGATTTTTTTTTTATCTTATATTTTTTGATAATTAAAAGTCCTTAAAAAATCCTATAAATGCAGTCATTTCTATCTGTTGTTTTCCCTTGTGTATATTATTATATTCAATACCATATGGCTGTATACTGAGACCATACGTTTTTGAATGATTTTTCTATGTCATAAAAGCTAAAAATCTGTTATGGATTACCAAAATTACAAACTTGATAAACATAATTATGTTATTAAGATATATTGAAGTTTTCTAAGATGGTCTAAAAAATACAGACCTGCTGTAGTAGTAATAACCTCATCTTTATAGATTCATAAATTCATAAATATACTAGGCTAACAACCACCAGGGCCTTTATAAGACTAGCCTTATAATCCAACCCAATTGTATCCGTATGTATCATGGGTGTTTATTAGGAGGGATTATGTTAGGAAGTTTGTAGAGGTTATGTGGGGAGGGGGATATTTTAGTTTGGGCATTACTGTCTGCCTCTGTGTATCAGAGACATGAGGACCAGACCTGCGGTGAATTTCTGATTTCCCCTCCAGTGGTCAAGGTTACACTTAAATAGGGTTAGGGTTGGACTCCACTTCACATGGATAGGGAGCCTGTTCCAGAGCATAGGGAACCTCTGAAACCCATATTTGTCTCACCAGCATGTCTTATTTATGTCACAAGCAAAATTTAAATCTTTAGATCTAGTGGTTTTGAAGCTGTTTGTTTTGTGGATGTGCAAAAGTTCCTTCAGAGTTGGATCTAAGGATGTTTTACATGCCAGGAATAGATTGCCTCTCAGTAACCTGTTGGAGACAGAGTAATGGGAAAGAGCTTTAAGGTGATCTATTGTGTTTATACCCTGGATTCTGGTAAGAAACCTTTGTGGGCATTCCAACTGTTGCATATGTCTGGTCAGGTACATGCCAGAGGGGGCATTAACTCAGTGATGGGTCTGTTAACGGCCGAATAAAGTGGCACTTTGACTTCCATGGACTTGGATGTCATGCCTTTACTTGTAAGTAGGGCAACATAGAAAGATTTTCTTACTACCTTGGCCACTTTTTGGTCAGACTACTGTCTTCATATGTTTCCCCATCTCTGACTACCAGGTCAACTCTTAAGAGTGTCTTATTGCTGGAGTAATTAACCTGGGTGACAGTTTTCCTAAAAGGCACCGTAATGCATTTCTTAGCATTGAGTTTTAATCCGTGACTTTAGATGCTTGTGTTATGGGGGAATCTGTGATTGCTTCCAATTTGCATTCATCTGTAAACTTGTGTGGCCAAAGGCCCTTGACATTAGCCTTTACCTCCAAGAAGTAGATGCCAAATAGGAGAGGTCCCAGTATGGAGCCCTGCTGGTGCCTCTTCTGTTAGTTTAGGTGGTATTACCAGTCTTGACTTCTTGGGTCCTGTCTGTGAGCCATCTGGCAATCCAGCCAGTTATGTAAAGGTTTGTGCTCAATTCAGTGAGATTGTCAATTGTATATGAGTGTGGTATTGTATTGAGTGCCTTAGCCAGGTCCAGGTAGGTGGCATGCACCATTTTCCCCTCACTCATTTGGTGACCTTAAACAAGTGCACCGGGTTTAGTAGGCATGACCTTCCCTTGACAAAGCCAAGTTGGGTTGGCTCCAGTGCCTGAATGTTGCCTATGTCTTTTTCATGATAATTGGTTCCATGGCTTTGGAATTTAGACCAGTCAGACTAATACGTCTGGAATTTCTGGGGTCAGTTGATGGTCCACCTTTGTTACAAAACCTGTTTTGAGTCTATAATTAAAAATGACTCAAATGATCCTCATGGATCATGTTTCAAGCTATTCAGGAGGCATCCTGGGATATTTTTGGGGCCCATTGAGGCTGTGTTTTTGAGCTTAGCAAGTCCTGCAAGGATCTGCTCATTGTTAATAGTTGGGGAGGGTTGTACTGGTAGGTATTTCAATGAGAGAGGCAGAGGGGAGGAGTGGGGGTGTAGTTTGAGCTAAATTTGTTAGCCAGCAAATTTGCTTTGTCGCTCTGCTCAGTGAAGGTGACACCAATGACCACCAGTTCGGCTTACTGATGTGTGATGCCTTTGAGGTTTTGGACATAGTTGTAGAAGGCCTTGTAGTTGTCTTTAGCTTGTGAGGCTATCTTGACCTCTTAATTGGCTTTGTTGGACTTAATTAGTCCTCTTAGTTTGCTGTTTAGTTTAATTAGAGAGCTTCTTTCATTATGGGAGTTGCTCTTCTTGATTTTAGCCACAATGTTTTTCCTTTTGTTATTATACCCTATTAAGGTTAGGATTCCACCAGTCTGCTTTGTTTATAGAGTTTTATTTTAGCTTACTTCTAGTAGGTACAGTAGCCTCTGTGTAGCCATGATGTTCTTCGTGTTTCACTGTTACAGTCATTACACTTGGGTTATCCTGCTGGCAGACTACCCTCAGTTGGCCTGAATTCCAAAGTCTAGGTTCGGCGTCGGTTGCTGTCGTCTGTTGCTGTCGCCTCTTCCCTGACGTCAGTGCGCCGGGGGTGTAAAAGATGCAGCCGACGCCATTTTCTTCAGTCTTTCTTGCCACACGGTGCCCGAAGCATAAGCAGTTCGCAAGTGCCGGTCGGCCGACTCCTGAGATTTCCATGTTCGAATTTCAGATCCGAAGTCTTCATTAAAAGCTAAGTACCCCGTTGGGGAAACTTTTTTCTTGCTCCAGACCGATGTCAGAAAAAGTTAATAATTGTATTTCTTGTGGGAAGCAAATACCTCATAAGGACTTTCATTCTTACTGCATTTCTTGCCTAGGCCCTGACCACAATGTTGCTAGTTGTCAGTTTTGTGCTGGATTTAACCAACACACTATTAAGCATCAGTACGATTTTGCATTTCACTATTTTGGCAGAAAATTTAATTATACGATGTCGTCGGATAGCCTTCTACTACCGGAATTCACAAGAAATGCAAAGAAAAAGAAAAAGCAGACATCCATGGTCCAAAACCGACGACGAGGCTTCTTCTAAGCCAGTCGCCAGTTCTCAGTGAGGCGCCTTCGCAGCCCCTGACGCCCATTACTTTAGACCCGCAGGCTGCTACCGACTCCCACGTGGAGTCGACTAGGCTGCTGGATGTTCAAGGTATTGGGCCTTCGGAGACTATTCCCTCAGATGGGTCCGGAGCTGCTGAGCAGGCATCGGCTTCTAAGGGTGTTTTCAGACCTACTCAGTTGTACATTAAAATGAATTCAGCTTCAAAGGCAAAGACTAAAGCACCTTTAAAGACAAAGAAACAAGTACAACAGCCTCATGGACAAGCCTCCATGCCCAAAACATAGATGCTCAAAATGTCCGAAGACCTAATTACTTTGATCAGGGGTTCCCATCCCCCTCCAGATAAAAGACCTAGGCAAGAGACCGAATATGAATCTTCAGATCAGGTTTCCATTTCATCTGATTCCTCTTCTAATCAGGAATACTCTCTTCCTCCCTATGAGGATTCTGATGCTGAAGAATCTATCCCCTTCATCCTCTCCTCCTGAGGATTACTCTTTTGGGGAAACTTTGCATACGATGAGGGAGCATTTCCACTGGGAGAGCCAAGATTTTTCAGAATCTAAGAAAAGGCTCAGAGACTTCCTTTTACTACCACAACACAGGCCCCTAGCTATTCCACCTGTGTTAGACATTGTAGATGATGTATTTTCAGAGTCCAGTCTGACCCCTGACTCTTTACCTCCAGCTCCAGTTAAGCCGGACAGGTACTATAGGGTTCCTGACTCTCATAAATTCCTTTTCAAAAACCCTGCTGCTGACCCAGAAACTATCTCTCAGGGTCCCAAAGGGGTCAAGGCTTCCACTGCAAAAAACCCTACCCCCTCTGACAGGGACTCTAGGGCATTGGACAGATGGGGGAAAAAAATTTACACCTCTGCTACCTTGGCTATAAGGGCTTTAAATTGTCAGTTTCATATGCTCAAATATCAGCAATACATTATGTCACTGCTTAAACAGAAAATGTTGATAAATTCTGAATGTGCAGAAAAAGAAATGCAGGATTTATTGCATGCGGCTGAACAAGTTGGAAAGCATACTTTGCAATGTGGTTTTGATTCTTTGGAGGACTCCTGCAGGGCCGCTGTTACGGGTTTGGTCATCAGGAGGCATGCTTGGTTAAAGGAACAAAATCTGCCTGATCATGTCAAAGCAAAATTATTAGATGCTCCATTATAGCATGATACCTTGTTTGGTGTTAAAGCAGAAGAGGTGTTAAAGAAAATGGAGGACAAAGCTAAATCAATGCAAACGGTTAAAGATTTCTTACAGGTACAGCCTCCAAGATTTAGCAGACACTGGCCTACAAAGTATTGGTCCTTTCCAGTGTCAGACAGACCTCAAAGGGGCAGATACAGACGCCCAAGGGGCAGATCCCAGCCCCAAGGTTCATACAGGTCTAAACAGTGGGGTGCTTGTACCTCCAAAAGTGGAGAACACACATCACAGCCATACAGGAAACAGTCCCAATGACTTCCCCCTGCCTGTACCAAGCACTTATCTTCTGGCAGCACCTTTAGGGGGAAAACTAGCACTTTTTTCACAAAATTGGCACATTATAACACAGGAAAAATGGGTCCTAGACATAGTGTTGCAAGGCTGCAAATTTCACTTCCATACCCTGCCAAGGGCAAACGGTTGGCCAGACATGCCAAAACATCAATGGGCAGAGGAACAAAAGCAAGTCTCATCCCTCATGGACATGAGGGCCATTCATCTAGTACCAGAGCAAGAGCAGGGACGAGGATTTTATTCAAGACTGTTCCTGGTACCAAGAAAGGACAAGACCTGGAAACCAATACTGGACCTATCTATTCTAAACACATATCTGGATATATCAAAATTCAAAATGTTGACTCTACAGCAACTTCTGCCCATGCTGGGCAAGAAGGCTTGGCTTGTGACTTTAGACCTAAAAGATGCATACCTGCATGTCCCAATCAGACAAACATGCAGAAGATACCTCAGATTCAAAGCAGGCTCAATGCACTACCAATCCTCTGCACTGCCCTTTGGCTTATCTACTGCGCCCAGGGTCTTCACAAAGTGCCTGGCACCGGTAATTGCATTCTGCAGACAAAGAGGAATACAAATATATCCTTACTTGGACGACTGCCTCATTCAAGCAGAGAACAAGGACATTCTACTACAGCATCTGGCATTTGTAAAGAGATTTCTAACAAGCCTAGGGTACACAGTCAGTGAAAAGAAATCAAAACTAGTACCCTTTCAAGAGATAATATTCCTGGGTGCAAGCTTAAATACAACTGCCCAGATGGCTTATCTCACGCCAGACAAACAAAGGCAACTGACTACCTATTTCAACCTGTTGGCAACAAAGGCCCATGTACCTGCAAGAAAAATTCTGCAGGCTTTGGGCTTCATGGCATCCTGCATTCCACTAATTCCATATGCGAGACTGCATATGAGGAAACTTCAATGGTACCTAAAAAGTGTTTGGGCTCAACATTACCACAGCCTGGAAACAATAATTACCCTCATACCCTGCCTGCAACAGGAGTTTCGATGGTGGGCAAAGGCTTGTCACCAGCACAAGGGACAGCCATTCTCCTTTCCCCCAGCCAGGCAGACATTAACAACGGATGCATCAGATTATGCCTGGGGGGCCCACATGGCAGGATGATGTATTCAAGGCACATGGTCTGCAAACCAAATGCATCTACGTATCAATCAAAAAGAGATGCTAGTTTTTTTTTTTTCAAAAAATTTTTTTATTAATTATATGAATAGCAAGACAATTAAAAGATTATACATAACAAGAAGGCATAAATGAACCTATAACAATTCATCTAGTGATAACAACCTTCATGAGATTTTGATAAGTTATTTAGAAATAAAACATACACCATATGTACACTATATACAAGTTAGGCAACCTGAGAGAAAAAAAAAAAAAAAGATATTTAACATTAACTATTTAATATGTTTAGAACCTTTTCTAACACAACCTTTCTAATAGCTTTTTTTTTTGGACTTCCATCTAAGTATCTTTGAGCATCAATAAATTTAAAAGCCATTTTCTGGAAAGTAACCCATTTTAATTTAGAACGATCAATCCAATTTTGTATTATATAAAGTTTTAGTAACGAGCAAATAAAAATGATAACATGAATATCAACTTTTGAAAGATGAATCAATGGAATATGTAGAATAGCAAATTCCCACGTCAACGTGGATTTTTGATATCCCATTTTCTGCAGTCTGACTTTCAAAGATGTCCACAATCTGTGATAAAAATGACAATACCATAGAATATGAAGGAGGTCTGCTTGGGGATGAGAACAGCATGAACACGAAGGGGACTTATTTGGGTTAAATTTGTTTAATTTGATTGGGGTAAAGTAGGCATCATTATTAATCATTAATTGTGTGTATGCTAATTTTTAAAAGGGATAAATTCCTTAGTGTGTCTAATAGCCAGGACTTTCTGAGATTCTGACAATTGGGAATTATAATTCAACCAAACATTAGATAAAAGACAGTTGTGGTCCATCATTAAAGAATTAATTTATATGAGTTTGAGAGCATTTTATCAGATGATGAAAGTATTTTGATAATCGTGTTAAGGTTTTTCAATTGTGAGTCTATGGGGACCAGAGATACAAATTTGTTTTTAATTATTGCTCTTAGTTGTGTAAGAATTGGTGAGTAATTCCAGTTTACTTTCAATAACTTACGCCAGTCAGATAAAGGCAAGTCAAGATATTTCAAAACATCTCCTACTTTTAGATTTTTAATTAAAGGATAGTTTAAGTTCAAAAGTTTATTGTCCAATAATATATTTGGGTTTAGATGAATTGGCTGAACATGGTGCAAGATCTTTTCTAGTTTACACATTTTGAGTAAGGTTTGGAAATCTCTAATCTTTTGTTTAAATACTGTAGATATATTTTTAATAAATAAACTATCCAGAGAGATAAAGGGAATAGCTTCAGGATTTAAATTATTAGAAATGACATAATTATACCATAATTTTGTCCATAAAGAGTGATTTGGATAAGAAGTGTTATTGAATTTAGAGATAGTAAGAAGTTTATTGGATGAGACAATCAAATAATAGAGATAAAGATTAGGTAAACCCAAACCTCCCTTGTCCTTCTAAAATGCCAATCTAGAATAGGAAATTCTAACAGATTTAGGGAACCATATGAATTTTGCCAAAGCTTTATTTACAGACTCAAAAAATTTTTTTGAAATTATCTGATCAGATGATGAGAATTGGTAAAGAAATTTAGGCAGAATATTCATTTTAATAATGGCCACCCTTGAAAGAAATGAAAGGTTTAGATGCTTCCATCTGTCCATATCAGACAATATAGAGTTCCATAATTTATTAATATTATTTTGAAAGGAAGATTTATTATTGTGTTCTAAATTGATTCCTAAATATTTTATATTATAAGTAAACTGAAAATGATTGTCTGGAAACAAAAAGATTTGTGTGCTAAATGATTTAAGGGAAAAATATGAGTTTTGTAGAATTTAAAAGATAGTTGGAAACCAAAGAAAAATAATCAATAGAATTCATTATTTTTCTGTAATCAGATAATGGAGTTTGAAAGTAGATTACTAAATCATCCATAAAAGCAGAGAAATGAATATTAGTATTAAGAATTCTAGGGATGTTATGAAAAGTATTTTGAGTAATAAACAATAGCAAAGGTTCTAAGTAAATGTTGAAAAGAAAAGGGGACAATGGACAACCCTGTCTTGTTCCTTTAGTGATCTTTATCGAGCAGAAAATTGACCATTAATGTATAGTCTAGTAAACATATTCTTGTATAAAACTTTTAAAAATTTATAAAGAATAAGGGAATATTAAAACATAACATAGTTTGAAATAGAAAGTTCCAACATACTCTGTCAAAGGCATTTGATGCATCTATAATCAAAGCATATATAGGGTTTGGATTTTTCTTAATGAGATGAAGTATAGTCTCTAAAGATAGAGTATTATCCCAAGCATGTCTCTGAGACATAAAACCTGATTGATCTGACGAGATAATTGAGGGTAAAATCCGTTTCAATCTGTTAGCCAGAATAGATGACAGAATCTTAATATCCACGTTAATTAAAGAAATGGGTCTATAATTTACTGGGTCAGATTTATCTTTATTATTTTTAGAATTAGAATGGTTTTGGATGTGTTCCAATGAATATCTGAGATATCATTAACTCTTATATGATTGTAAACTTTAAATAGAAAGGGAAGAACTACCAATTTGAAAGTTTTGAAAAATTCTGGAGTAAAACCATCAGGTCCCGGAGATTTACCCAATTTAAGATTATCTATTGAATCCGAGATTTCTTGTACCGATATAGGGGTAGAAAGTAGTTTTGCTGATTATCATTAAGTTTAGGGAACTGCAAAGAGTCTAAAAAGAGTTTTGAGTGATTATCTTTAACAGAATTAGAAGAACCTGAATATAACTCAGTGTAAAGAGAGGTGAAAAGTTGAATAATCTCTTCATCAGTATTATATAATCTGTTATTATAAGATAAAGATGTAATATTTGGATTTCTGAAGTTAACTTTAATAATTCTCGCTAACAATTTAGATGGAACCTGGGCCCACTCTGAATATGAAGCAAGTAGCTTTTGTTCAGCTAAGGAGAGGTTATTTTGGTGAAGCAGAATTAAATCTTTCTGACAATCAAAAATTTGTTTTTCTAAAGTAGCATCATAGTTCAGACTAAGATGATTTTCCAACGAAGAAATTCTTGATTTTAAGAATTCCTCCTTCTTAAAGTATTGTTTTTTGAAAAAAGCAGCTTTACTAATAAATAAACCTCTTAATCTTGCTTTACATGCAGCCCATTGTATGTCATAAGGAATGTCTGATGATTCAAGACTATTCACCATTTAATTTAGGATTTCTGAAGCTTGTTTGCAAATATCTTCATTTGACAATAAGTTATTATTTAAGGTCCACTTATTAAACATAGTTTTATTTTTGATATTGGGTTTTATGTTCAATTTTAGTGAAATTCTTGAGTGATCCGAAAAGAATCTGGGTTCTGTAGTAAAGTCCACAATATATTTTGAAATATAATCTGAAATTAGAAAGAAGTGTAATCTGGACCACGAATTATAGCACTTAGAATAATAAGTATATATATCATTCTTGTTTATATTTTTAACAGTGCGGAGGGGGTCTATTAAATTATATTCTGTCATCAAATCATTTAGAGCCAGAGTAGATTGAAGATTATAGGTGACAGTGGAGCGGGAACGGTCAATTACAGGGTTTATAACTGCATTCCAGTCACCACCCACTATAATATGATGATCCTTATAGGATGCAAGAATACTGTAAATTTTTAAAATGAACAAATGTTGTGAATTACATGGGCCATATAGATTTAAAATTAATAAGGGTTTGTCCAAACCAGCAATAGAAGCGGTAAATAAGCACCACCTCCCCTCATCGTCAAATTTCTCATCAATAATATTCCCAATGAATTTTTGTTTAATGATTATAGCTACACCTCTGGAGTTAGATGAGTAACCTGAAGCTATAATCTTTTTGATCCATTTTTTTTAACTCTTTATTCCAATCAATACGTGAAATATGGGTCTCTTGAATAAAACAAATGTTAGCCTGTGATTTAAAGATCATATGAAATAATAGTGACTTTTTCGCTTTATCTTGAATGCCTCTAACATTCCAAGAATCTAAAATTATGTCAACAGGCATATTCTACAAGTATAATCATTATTGATGCTATAAAAGTGAACTCAAGGTGCAAATCCAACACAACATTAAAAAGAAGAAAAAAATAAAAGAAAAAACAGTCTTTAAGTATTCAAGCAAGTCATCAAATAACATTTGTTGAAAAAAAAAGAAAAAATTTTTTTTAAGAACCATGAAATGTATAATAATAACCTTTATCCTAACCCTAGTGCCTACCCACCAATCCCCCTGTGATAAAGGAAGAGCAGAAGAACATGAAAAAAACATTGTAATTATAGATAATAATAACCTCAAGTTAGAATACAAATTACTCAAATGAAGCCTAACATAACATAAAGTCCGAGTAATACTACTAAAAATATATACAAAATTAACTAATTTCAAGACGTCCAACATGCCTAATCCCTACTTCTAATACTAATCTAAAGCTCCTATCCTCAAATTGAAATTTATAGTGATTAAATGTATTTCCTCAAGTATTTCAAGAGAAAGAGAAACAAGTAAATGATAAATAAATCACACTCTGCTTAACTAGAACACTCTATCATAAGAAGTAATACAATTAAAACTGAAAGATATGTAAGATAACATATATAAGTATAACAAAACCAACTGGTAACATTATAATATAAGTAAATAAGCATAGCATTACTGAACTAAAGATAATAGTCATGCACTATCTACTGAACCTTCTTTAGTACTTTAGTGATAATTTAATTAATCAACATGACCATTAGTATGATAAAAGCACTAATACCTGTAGAATGAGTATTTAGTTATAGTTCAAATAAAGCAAAAACAACTACCAAGCAACCATATCTCAAAATGAAAAACAATTCAGTCTGGAGATGCATCTATTAACTAGATAATAATAGTACAGGAACTATTCAAAATGAAATATTATAAGCTGTAAGGTTTTAACACTAGTTAATATACATGAATAAAGTATATTTATATTATTAAATAGTAACTTAAACAGCATCATATATATTGGACTGAATGTACAACAATGTGCATACATATAATTTTAAATCTACTTTTTGAATATTTTACTAATGACTCTGTTAGGTTATGTAGCCATACTATTCTTCTAAGCTATAGATGTAACATAGCAAAACAGCATGAAAAGACAAGGCTTTTAAAGTAAACATTTTGAACATCTAATTAAAACTGAAACAAGCAAGCTAAATGCAGTAAATCTAAGGGCTTAAATATATACATGTAGATTCAGCTAATCATATTAAAGATAGTTATTTCAAACCTTTCAAATAAGTAAAGGCTTTCTTAAACATAAACTACTAATCATAAATATCACATCCAGCCTCTGAGAAGAGAGAGAGCAGAGAATAGAAAGAACATGAAACTTTCATATGAACAGGTATACTTTGTAACATTTGTCAAATTAAACACTTCAGTATAATATAAAATATTGTATGAAAAATATTCTGAATAGGAAAATATGTTCATTTCTTTACACATCCTTTAGAATTTTAATATATAAAACTAACCTGTTCATTTGTTTCCAGAAACATTTTCACTCTGCTTTATGAAAGTAGCAGCTTGCTTTGAAGTCATGCAGACACACTAAAAGTCACTGAATATATTATGTGACATGGATCTGTTTAAATTTAAAAGCAACCTTCATTTATGAAGAGAAAACACTTTAAATAATAGCCAGATCTATTAAAAAGTTAGTGCTATTGAATACTTGTTGAAAACAAGCAGACTTGTGTATTTGAAACTGTCCTTCTTTCCTCACAAATGATGACATCACCATCCATCTCAGAGAGACTGTAGTGTGCATGTTCATGCAGAGCATCAGCTGGAACTCTGAGGGAAGATTTTCTTGCTAGAATGTTGAGATGGAATGTTTTTCCCTCCAAAAATCATTTAGCTTACACAGAAGGCTGTAACTCCAAAGCTTGTAGTAAAATTAACATATTATCTATTTACACAGCAAGCATATGTGAGAGAAAGAGAAAAAGTAAATACAGGAATTTAAATGCTTCTATTAATCCACACAAATCTAACAAGCATATATCCTGTCACTGCACACTGTCACACCAAATCCATCATGTGTAAATTACATGACAAGTTCTTAAGGTAATATAATTATGTCACACCAGAATTACAAATCATGTAACACAAATACTGTCAGATTAAAGAAAAGAAAAGATCAAACCTTATTGTAGTTCTTTAACAGTAGAATATTAAGATACAGTGTCAGGAAGCTTTTTAAATGTTTTAAGAAAAATGTCTTTTGCATCTTAAGGATCTGAACATACAAATCTTTTGTCATTAGCTGTGAAAGACAAGGTATTAGGATATGCCATTCGAAATCTAATCCCTCTTTTTATCAAGTCAGCACAATATGGGGCTAGTTTTTGTCTATTTAATTTGATCTGTGCAGGAAGATCTTGGGAAAATGATAGTTTGTGAGACTTCCATATGAATTGTTTCTTTGTTTTAGCAGTTTCTAGGATCTGGAAAGTGTCTTGAAAGTTTAGTAACTTAGTATAAATTAACCTTGGTGTGGAAGAATCTTGCTTTGTACGCAGTGCTCTGTGTGCTCTCTCTACAATTATAGATTTTGAAGAAGCTTCACAATTTAACAGTGTTTCAAAGATATTTTTAGTCACAGATAACAAGTTTTTATTGTCATAAGATTCAGGTAAACCACGAATAATGATGTTATTTCTTGACTCCTGGCTTCCAGATCCAATATTTTAGCTTGTAAATCTGAAACAGTTTTATCTCTAGATTTAAAGTCACTTTCCAATAAGTCTGTTTTAACCTCCAAAGCTAAGATTTTATTTTCAATAGTAACAATACTATCGTTTATTTGCTTTAAAGATTTACTAAAGTCTGTAAACTGTTCTGAAAAGTTTTGTATAGCACTTTGGATTGGTTTTAATGCTATTTTTAGTTCTTCTAAAAGGAAATTTGAGCCATTTAAATCTTTATTACTTACATTAAAAGTTTCTGTAGGTTGTCTAGATGATTTCAGTCTTTTTGAACCTGAATCTTTTTCAGGAGAGAGCATTGAAGTATATTTGGCCTTTGTAGGCTGAGTCTCCATGGAGTCAGATTTTGTAGCCATGCCCAGAAATGGAATGCAGTTAACAGGATACCAGGAACAGACTGGAGCAGTAGGAGTCCCAGCAGCAGAGAGACCAAGAATGTTCTGAGGTAAAATAAATCCCAGGATAATAATTCCAGAAGAAAAAATAATCCAAATGCGTAGAAAAAGATTTATAAAATCTTTTAGTATAAAAATTTGAGGAAAAAGGTTGATGTAAAGTTGTAAAAAAAAAAACAAAAGTTAAATAGCTGTGAGGAGCTCAGAGAGTAAGGACTAGGCTAGTCGGCGGCCATCTTGGAATCCCAAAAGAGATGCTAGTTGTTCAGAATGCCCTGACAGCCGTGAAGGACCTACTTCATCTGGGACAATTACTGATAAAAACAGACAAAACCACGGTCATGTGGTATACAAACAAGCAGGGAGACACTCATTCTTACCCCCTTTGCAGACTAGTCATGACTTTGTGGGACACAGCATTGACTTACCAAGTACATCTGCAGGCACAATTCCTGCCAGGAAAGATAAATACTCTGGCAGACGAACTAAGCAGAAACCTCATGGATCCCCACG
Source organism: Protopterus annectens (assembly GCF_019279795.1). Taxonomy (NCBI): domain Eukaryota; kingdom Metazoa; phylum Chordata; order Ceratodontiformes; family Protopteridae; genus Protopterus; species Protopterus annectens. The sequence goes on along the minus strand of NC_056726.1, from coordinate 321,549,466 downwards.
AGTGGAAATTGGATCCACAAGTCTTCAGCATGATAACAAGGAAATGGGGATGCCCGGATATAGATCTATTTGCCTCTCCTCTCAACTACCAAATAAAAAGTTTCTGCACAAGAACTTAACATAGACAAACCTGGAAAGTGGACGCACTATTTTTCAGCTGGAAAAACTTAGCAGTATATTCCTTTCCTCCACTGCCTCTCCTCTTCAAGGTACTCCTAAAGGTCAGACAAGGGAAGCCAAAGATTATACTGATTGCCCCAGACTGGCCCCGCCGGTACTGGTATCCAATCCTAAGGAACTTGTCTCAATGCCCGGCTTGGACCTTGCCTCAAATACCTTATCTACTATCCCAGCAAAACAATCAAATCCTGCACAGCCAACTAAAGACCTAAAATCTAGTAGCATGGTGGATAATGTTGTCATACATAACGCGCCTCTCACTAAAGCTGTGATGGATGTCATTTTGGAGGCCAGAAGGCCTAGTACCAGAAAATCTTACACTGGAAAATGGAAGAGATTCTGTGCTTGGAATCAGGCGCAAGGGATTGACACAGCTGTACCAAATATTCCTCAGATTTTGCAATACCTAACTGAGATACTGAACAAAGGCGTATCCTTTTCATCAATTAAAATTCATGCCTCTGCCATTTCGGCTCATTACAATACAGAACCACCTATCTTTTCTCATCCTTTGTTAAGGCAGTACCTCAGAGGAGCCAAAATCGTAAGGCCTCCAAGGAGATCACCAATACCTGCATGGGACCTCAATTATGTCTTGGAAAAATTCACCCTGCCTCCTTTTGAGCCAGCCGCTACAGCTGGTCTAAAGTTTTTATCTTGGAAAACAGCTCTGCTCCTAGCAATAACCTCTGCAAGACGAGTCTCAGAGCTACAGGCACTCATGGCTGTAGAACCCTTTATCAATTTTTATCCAGACAGGGTCTCTCAGAGGACAAACCCAGCATTTATGCCTAAGGTAATGTCCAGTGTGGCCCTTAACCAAACTATTCATCTGCCTACTTTTTATCCAAACCCACAGACTAAGGGGGAGAGAATTCTGCATTCTTTGGACATACACAGACAGCTACGCTTCTACTTGAACAGAACCAAAGCCTTCAGGAAGAGAGAGCAACTACTAGTGGCATATGCTGCAGGATCACAGGGAAAGGCTATTTCAAAGCAAACTATTTCAAAGTGGGTAGGCCACTGCATTCGTTTCTGCTATTCACAACATGTCAAGCCAGTGCCTAAGGACATTAGGCCACATTCGACCAGAGCAGCAGCCACTTCAGCAGCCTTCCTCAGGGGAGTACCAACCAAAGACATTTTAGAGGCTGCTACCTGGAGTTCACTGCACACCTTTACAAAGCATCTCATTTACCACTGTACTCTAAATCCAGGGCAGGCTTTGCCACTGCAGTTCTGCAGAGCCTCATAGCCGCTCCTAATGCTATTTAGCACCAGCCTCCCAACCATAGCTTTGGGATTCAACCCAAGTGTAATGACTGCAACAGTGAAACACAAAGAACATAGTACAGTTGTGTACACTTACCATAAATGTAGATGTTCAAGTGTATTCACTGTTGCAGTCCTAGTTACCCACCCACCATCCCCCATTTCTTTGCTGGAACTTATCTGCACTTCTCTAATCTATACAACCTATGTGGTGTATTTGTTTGTAGATAAAGGTATAATATATTTTGGAACATGCATATTTTACTAGCATATTTTTAGCCTACTCTTTTGGGGGCACCTGACATCTGGGGCAAGAAAAACTGAAGAAAATGGCGTTGGCTGCATCTTTTATACTCCTGGCGCACTGACGTCAGGGAAGAGGTGACAGCAACCGACACCGGACCTAGACTTTGGAATTCAGGCCGACTGAGGGTAGCCTGCCAGCAGAATAACCCAAGTGTAATGACTACAACAGTGAATACACTCGAACATCTACATTTATGGAAAGTGTACACAACTGTACTTTCCTGGTTGTACGGGGTCTCTTGCAACAATTCTGTGTAGCATAGATTGCTGTAAAGTAGGGGTTGGGAGGGACACTGAATTTTGACATAATCACTTAGGATGTAGTTTGCTTTGGAATAGTTCCTAATTGTTATTGGTTTGCTGGGGTTACCAAGTTGATTTTTATTTCAAAAGAGACAGCTTTGTGGTCTGACCTCAGTAGTGGGGATATGACACTGAGGGAGTTGCGGCTTTATCGCATGTTGGTGAGTACCAGATCCACTATGTTTGAACTTCTAGTGGGTGTGCACACTATCTGGTAAAGAGTGTTTGTGTTAAAAGGGGTATTTCAGAGCAACATGGTTAAGGCTCCTATACATTGCGCATGCAGAAAGCTATAATTCAAAATAGAAAGGGATGATGATGAACTGGGGGAAGCTCAAGAAGTAAGGAGAGACTGGAATTTTGGATGCAGATCCTTAAGGAGAGTAACAATGACCATACAGAATATTATATTCATAAAGCAGCAGAAAGTATTCTAAGAACTAAGACAGCATGGGAATTGAGAAAGGAGATTTTGCTGACAGAGATGACTGTAATAAGGGGTTCAGAGAACAGGCAAGAGGGAGCTGGAATTTACTAGAAAAAAGGGCAAAGGAACCAAGGTATTTAGAACAAATAATTAGAGAGGAAAAGATAAAAGAATGGGAAGAGACCAAGAATACCTTTGGACTGCAGGATAAAGATAGTCTTCCCTATCAGGGACTGATATCAGAGTATAAACAAAGAGAAAGGAACAGGAAGATCCTAAGTGAAAGACCAGCAGTGGTAGAGTTTTTAGTAGAATCTAGAACAGAAGCTGCTGTTAAATATGGATAATTAATAGGGCATACAAAATATTACATGATAACTATAGGAATCAGTAAGGATGTTTGAAAGGACTGGGAAGAAATATTGGATAAGCAATTCACAAAGAAACAATGGGAGGATGTATGTGTGACTCACAAATATGCAGCAAAGTCTAGAAGATTTAGGATTTTTGCTTGGAAGTGTTTGCGTAGGTATTTTTATACCCCAAGCAGACTCCAAAGAATTTTTTCCTCAGGTAGATTGCAAATGTTGTAGGTGTGGTGGGGAAGTAAGAGGTAATTATGAACTTATTTTTTGGGAGTGTAATGAGTTGGCATACTTTAAAAATTCTCCGCAGACTACTTTGTCAAAAATATTCGGTAAGCAAATTGGTGTAACTAATGAAATTATTTTTTTGAGCTGTGATACAGAATTAGATGAAGTAAGGTCTTGTGGAGTTTAATTTCTTGCCACAAAAGCAGTTATTTGAAAATGGAAATCAAAGTTTAAACCATCTATACTAGAAGTAGTGACTATGGTAAGAGATAGAAAATGGAAGTAGGATCTTTAGAAAAGGGTATCAGCAAATTACTTAGGAGAAATGGGAATTGTGCGAACAATGCATGCAGAGTAATGTTTTGGAGGAGGAATGACGTTTAAGGGAAGGGAGGAATTGAATGAGCTATGTAATGTTCGATTGACAATGGCTGTTTAGAAGATTATATGTGATGTGTAATGTTTGGAACTGAAAAATATGTCAATATAGTTTGTTTTCATTTATGTAAATGTTAGATTGCTTATGTCATAAGTGATGATTCAGTGAAGATACTTCTTGTGAAAAGAAAAAAAAAACAGTGGTATTTGTACTAATAAAGTCTAGGAATCATTGTGCCTGCAAGTATGAGGCAGTGTGTTTCCCATCAAATAGAGAGGTTGCTAGTCTCCCTTGAATAGGGTATTTGGTTTAATGGGGAGTGTCTCCAGTAGGTCTAGATATGAGCTATGGGATTCTAGGGACCCAGAGGGTGATGTATAGCTTGCTAGGATATGGTATGTGACTTTGTGTATTGTAATTTGCACATGGATAAATTCCATGACGTCCTGTGAAATCAACATAGAGTTGTTAATATAGTTATGATAATATAGACTGAGACTCCTCCACATTTTTCCCGTCTGTGCAGCTGATGGCCTGTGTGTGGAAGGCACTGAAGCCTTCCACTGCCTACGTACTTTCTGCACATTTAAACCATGTCTCAGTAACGACGCAGATATCTGCATTCTCCAGAGTGAGGAGAGCTTGTATGGTGTGGAGTTTCTTGAGGCTCCTAACACTAAGTAGTAACACCTTTAGCTTTCTTTGAGTTTTATTTGCTGTGTTGGTAGGTCCATCAGTTTGGTGTTGCCTGAGGAAAAAAAGCTCTGACAGTGGATAAAGTTTTAGCCAATATTTGGAAGCCTAGGAGAGACAGACATAGTGTGTGTGTGTGTTATTGACAACTTTGTGTGTCAGATTTTTGCCTCTGGTGAAATTGTATATGTGCATCTGTGGTGTACTATGTTTGTTTCTTTAAGGATTAAATGGTTGTCTGTGAGCATGAGACAATTGCTTCATTGTCTCAGGATGCCTGTATCTGCCAAGCTAGCTATGGAGATGTTTGGAAATTGCATAGCTGTGTTGTCTGTTTGGATGGGCTACTGTTGGTCATTGACTGGGTTGTATAGAGGTCTCTTTGGGTGCTCTCTGAGCTTTGACACTAGACTAGGTTAGACTGTGCTAAGATCAGGTAAGCAGTGATAGTGTTTAATGTGAAAACTAGCTGCTCTAAGCTTGTCTCCATGCAATGGCTTTGTTTTAGCCACACTGAGTTACAGGTTTCAGTTTTAAGGGAAATTTTATAGGTAAAATTTACTTTCTGGGCATTTGCAACTGTACAAGGCACCAGGGGTGTAGCTAGGATTTTCAAATTTGTACTCACAGCTCTCAAACTGCTACCCCTGTCCCCAGCCAAGCTACGGCCATTCTCGTAATTCACGGTTCGTTCTTTTAGTGTCGATGAAGAGGCATTCGCTGTAATGCCTCTTCAGTAATATAATATAGATTCACGCAATCTCGGTTCCTTGAATTGAAAATGAACCTGAAAGTCAGTTCTTTGAAAAATGCAGCATGGTAGTTGGGGTAGAGGATTCATGCTTTTGTTTTCTGTAACTAAGGTACAGCTTTTGAGCTTGAGTAAATTACTAACCATCTGCTACCCCTAACTAGGGTGTTTCATTCACACACACCCCCCCTACCTACCTGTTAGTGCAAGAAATATGGACAAAGCCTAAAATAAACAGGGACAGATATTAAATAATGCTCTCGTGAACTTAGAAAGTTGCTAGAATAAAAGGATTTGTGCTAGTATAAGAAAGTTGCTAGAATAACAAGATTTGTGCTAGTATGAATTTTTCTAAAGGACATGGTCTGAAACTCAAATGTCTGTCATTATTTAGCAACTTCAGCCTTCAATGATTTTCTAGAAAGTCACAAAATTTATGAGGAACAGACAAAAAATCTGGGGCAAAAATCTGGACATTCTGCAAAATTTGGACAGTTGAGAGGTATGCTACCTACCTACCTCACACACACACACACACACACACACACACACACACACACACACACACACACAAATACCTCTCAACCTCTTAGAGCAACAAACCCATAAATAAAACTGAGGCAAAGGCCCACAAATAAGGACTTTTTTTAAAATATTGCTCTTATAAACTTAGGAAGGTAATAGAATAGTAGTAGGTCTTGCATTAGTATGAATTTTCTGAAAGGTATGAAATCTGAAACTCAAATGTCTGCCTTATTTTCTAACTTTAGTCTTTAATGATTTGCCACTAATTTGCCAGAAAACCGCAATTTTATGAAAAACGGGCAAAAATGTGATGCAAAAATATAAAATTGACAGACAATACAGCTGGGAACCTGTCAAAGAAGGGACACCATTTTAATATGAGCACTGTTAACTTGAGCAGCTGACAAAGTTAGAGAATCTACATGCATTTCTGAAATAAAAGTAATGTATAACTCTGATCATTACAGTTATTTGTAATTTTAAACCCTCCACGTTTTCTTCCAAAATTGCTATTTTGCAGAGGTATTATTAAGGGGAGATGCACCTTCCTGACTGTATTAAATTATATTCCTTGTACAATACAGTATAGTTGTTAGAGAGCGTTTTAAATTTATTGTTTTGAACATTTTTCCAGTAAACAATGAAACAAAATGCATACACCAATAATGACAAAACAGCCCAATTTAGAGCATTTCCATCATAAAAGTCTACTCATACTTCTACAGTCCACCATTATCAGTAAATATGCACAATCTCTGAACTAGTAAAAGCCATCTACATAATTCCACATTAAAGAAATCTGTAACTAACGAAGAGGCTGCTGCTAGCAAACCACTTTATATTTCATGGTTTCATCTACAAATAAAGTGCCTGTTGCCCTTGAGGAATAAATTGCCTATGTTGCATTAAAAAAAATGATACGCTAGTAATATTGCAATAGGGAATGGATGGCAAACTGATAACAGGTTTATAGTTATTACTATCTTCGCCAAAAAGGACTACAGCATCCACCCCCCTTTACAACACAGTACAGTATCAGCAATGCATCTACCTACTGTGGGAGAAGAACCCACAGCCTTCTGCATCAAAAGCAAGTACACTACTTATTGTGCTATTAACAGTACAAGCAGACTCAGCATAAGTAGCACTAAACTTTAGTTCCCCTGCAGCTCTCAGCTCCTTGTAAAATGTACTCTATACTCAGCTGTATCTCTGAACTTTGCAACACAAGAAATCTGGAAAAAGCCATCATTTATTGGGGGGGACAAAAGCCCAAAAACCAGAGACACATTTTAAACATTGCTTGTATAATTTTGGAAAGGTGCTAGAATAAAATGCTATTTTACCACCATGCATGTCTTGAACCCAGAACCATATGCACTACAGTCAGTGCAACATACCACTATGCTAAATCAGCAGTTTGAAAAATAGGAAGACTGAAACTTAATGGTTATCATTTAGATAGCTCTCAACCTCTTAGCACAAAAAACCTGGACAAGCAAAGCCAATAATGAGGGAATACAAATTCAGTTCTCACTTCACACCTTAGCACAAAAAACCTGGACAAACAACAAAAACAATAATGGGGGAAATACAACTTCAGTTCTCACTTCTCACCATAGTTCACAACTCTTAGAAAAACAAATCTGAACAAAGTTCAGAAATGGTGGTGGTTAGGGACTTTAGGCTCTTCTTACCCTGAAGCAAAGGTACAGGGTTTGAGCCTGAACACCTATAGCCAGCAGGTATATTATGTGGGGGCGGCATTTACACACACACACACACACACACACACACACACACACACACACACACACATACACACAAACACACACTTGCCTTCGCGATCACCACAATGATAATCCATTCCCACACACTTACCTGATTGCCTTTGCGATCACCTCACCACAATGATAATCCATTCCGATTGCCTTGCCCTTCACATAATACATCAAGGTAATATCTCTCACTCACAGCCAGCCGGTTCAAGTTATGCACATTTCCCACAATGATAATCCAGTACATTCATCACGCGATTGCCTTTCACATAATCCAAAACATTCAAACTAACATTTCCCACTCGCAGGCAGCTGGTTTAAGCTATGCACATTTCCCGCTTGATGCCAGCCAGCCGGACATGACGTGATGATGTGAGGCTCAATTCTGACTGGCTGGTATGTAGCCATGAAATGTAACTTAAAGGAGCCAACGCTGTTTTGAAAAATATGTACTTTTTTTTAATTAAAAAAGCTACCCCCTCTTCTAAAGAAGTTGTACTGAAATCAGTACAGTGCGTATGCTTCCCGACGTCCCTGCAGGGCACTGCTACCCTCTTGATGTAATAATACCAAGAAATATTGCCTATGAGTGTAATGCTACAAAAAAACAACTTAAATCACCTTGGCAATGCATTTTCAAGTATTAGGCACCTTTATTGTGATTTAAAGGCAAAATCAACAAATGTAGCAAAGGTAAAGCACTAGCACTTTAAGCAGTTAACTGAAGTGCAAAAAAAAATTTATGATGGGATGGGCTTTCGTATTTTGGATGGAAGTTTTATTAGTTTTATGCACATGTATTAGTACCTTGCATGTAGGTTGAAAATTTTCACACAAGAATTTTGTATTAGTTCATGCACTAGCACTTTAAGTTAATTGAAGGTAATCAAAGTTGTATATAAATGACTGCATTTGGTGTAAGCAATTATCCCATGAAGGCAGTAGCCGAGATACCAGGAGGCACCAATAAATTTGTGGCAGTCAGCTTTGGCTGTGTGTGTTTCTTTTTTTAGTTTTATTTAATTAATTTATTTTGGTTGGTTATTTATAGATTATGTAGGAGGTAAATTTAGTTGTGAATATAGAAGAAGGTGAACTTGTTTTACTGCGGGTCACTAAAATAGGTGCATTTTGATTCTTCTTTGAGTTTTTTTTAAGTTGTTTCCTGAAGAAAAATCAGATCCAATGTCTCTTCTGTCTGCCTCAACTATTGAGTATATCTGATCTAAATAGATCCATGTTCAGCACTTAGACAAGACCCTTGGCTCCAAGGCTGAGGCTTCTCCCACCCCTGTAATGCAGTATTGCCCTACCAGCCCTCAGATCTCTTTTGCCACTTTGCAAGATAGATGTGGTCTCCAGGCTATAAGCCCATTCAGTATCTTTTTCAGATAAGTTGTTTCCTAAAAGTAGTACTTCAGTCTTTTAATTGGATGGTTGAACTAGTTCACAATATATATATATATATATATATATATATATATATATATATATATGTATATATATATATATATATATATATGTGTGTGTGTGTGTGTGTGTATGTATATATTCTCATAGTTTGCAGCTTCCTGCCATTTTTGCCTAATCTCCTACAGTATAATCAACTCATAATTGCCTATAAAGTATTCAATCAACCTGAAAATATAACTGCACTTAAAAATATTATCAGCCCCCATTGTAACCTCAGGCCACTTCATTCATCCAGTAATTTGCTGGTTCAAACAGTTAAAACACTCAACTCAGCGGGCGACTCTCTGTTTGCCAATTCTGTTGGCAAAACCTGGAACTCCCTTCCTGCAGATCTTACTCTAGAACCCTCTCTAACTCGATATAAAAAAAAGTCTCAAACTGTATTTTAAGACACACTGGCTTTGTTCTTGTCCAGACTAGCTCCTTACCTATTACTGAGTGTAACACTCAGCATGTGTCATAACTGTTAGTCTATATACTTGCGTAATTATGAGAGATTGTATATCTTGCTTGTTTGAAAAGTGACTGTAACTGTGTGTAACATAATTTGAGTATATATAGACTCTTGTATATGTTTTCTGGAGCTTTTCTCACCAGGCCTCCACTGAAAGTAGACATGTAGCCACTCAGACTATCCTGGTCAACAAATGTAAAATAAATAAATAAAATTTTCCTCCTTCTTCCCCCTTGAATTCTTCAGACATGAACATTAAGAAAGTTAAAAGAGAAGTTAAAAGTTAATTCAACTTTTATTGTATAGTCCTACTCTTAAAACAGTTATTGGTGTATTGATACTTTCAGCAGGGAAAGGATTTTTTTCCCAAGCACTACTGGGATGTTAACTCTTAGTGTTGGCTTTCACTTGTGTGTGTGTGTGTGTGTAGTAGTTGTGCAGTACTGTTCTACAGACAGAATATCTGAGAAGGCCTCTGACTGTAAGAAGCACTTAGCATCATAAAGGGCTTTCTCCCTCCCACTGTGGGAGAACCATCCGGTTCTTTGTCCTGACTCCCCTCAGTCCAAAAAGCCATGGAAGCACAAAGGAGAGAAGGCAAAGAAAAAAAGAAGGAAGCAGAAGGTGCCAAGGAGGCATGAAAGAGATTCCTGGATCCAGCTGCAATTTCTGGTCTGGCTCTTGATCTTGCTTCCCTCAAATTCATGTTCATCTACTTTGACTTTCAGGCTCAGATTGAGCTTGGTCCTCAACAATTTCCTTTACTTTGGAACAATCCTTCTCCATCTCAACTCAACTTAAGAGTTCCCTTCATGGGACACCTGTAATGATGCACACAAGTTTGTTTTGCATTCTTCGAAGTTAATTTGTCAGTTTATTTAATGTACTACACACACACACACACACACACACACACACACACACACACACACACAAAAATCCCAGCAACGATTGCTGTCCTCACTAAGTATACTATCACTGACCCTTCCATTGGAATTCAGGACCACCCTCAACGACATCCTCACTGAAGCAGAATTGGATAGAATTATGAGGAACCTCCTAAAGACTCTGATTTAGTCAAGGGTTCTTCCCACTCACCTGTCCTAGGGGTCATGGGTTCTGTACTGGCCATTCTTCTTTCGATCAGGTAGTATTTGGATCCAAGTGCCTACAATGTGGTACCCCAGTCAGAGCTGTTAGTCTGCACATCTTCAACTGTGTCTTTAACACATTTGACTGTAACTACATCAGATTTTGATGGTTCTCAGTCGGGGTCGATTCCGAGACTCTTGGGGTCATCCCTACCCCTCAGTGCCTTGGCATTTGGCAGTTCTGCTCCAGTGTTGGCCTTGGATCTATGCTAAGCTGTGTTGAGGGATGGTCTTCTGTCTTTGGACATGAGAAGGCCTTCCTCTTCATTGGCTTTGACTTTCAAAAATATTGTCTCCAATTCGGTAGAGGGGGTTCTTTGCTATCACCCAGATCTGCTGCAAACCCTTGCTGCTTCAGGAGCTTTGGTTTCAGTTCATTGTCTGTCCTTGGTACAGTCAGACCCAATTAGCCTCTAGCAAACTCCACTCTTAGGCTCCCCTGATGCTTCTGGTTCCTCTTCTCTCACTCCTGTCATGGAGGAGCACAAGAAACAGTGTAAAAGGAGGCATCTGGACTCCTCTCAGGAGTCTGTCACAGAAGACACTGACCTTGATGAGGGGATGGGGTTTGGAGACCTCCTTGAATTGTTGAGACAAAAGGGAGGTTGGTCCATTGTCATCCCTTCCTAGGAGGATTCCGTGTTCCTGGAGGCCTTTGCATCTGCCCCATAAGTATCCTGGATTTTCTCTTTTTGGACAGTTTAGTTAACTTTGTGTCACAATGAGTTTGAAAGGAACCAGAAGTGGTGGAACTGATCCCATGTAAGCCTGACAATTTTTTTGTTTCCGTCATGGACAAGGGTACACTGAAGTAAGGGTCTCCCTGTGAATGCTATTATGGTGGCAGCAGTCACTAAAAAGGAACTGTCTGAGGAAAATCCCTCTGTCCTCCTTCCCCAAAAGGGAGTCTCTGGCATTGGATAGATTCAGCAAGTAAATGTACACTGGCTCACCTGACTTGTCCACAGAGGGAATTAACTAAGTAGGTTTCCAACTCTCCCTCTGGTACCACAAATTCAGAGACTAGGAAGTTTGATGTAGCTACAGTTAGCTACCTTGCAATCCATTTCCAGTGTGTCCATGCACCTATTGCCAAATGCTGGTAATGGCACATCAAGAGCAGCAGGTTATCAACATTGCTATCCACTGCCATTCCTAGATGCATTTGTGTGACTTTGCAGAAAACCTCAAGACATCATTTTGGAGTGCCTGTTTTGATTAGACCTAAAGTGAAAGATACCCTTACCAGGACTGAGCATGATGGGAAAAGTCTTTCTGCTGTTGGAATCCATTTTTCCACCCCTCAGATTTCCTTTTGCCTCAACAAGAAGTTTGGAAAAGACCTATGGTTCTGTACGTCTTTAGCCTTTACCCTGACACTCCTGGAGACGCACACCCCCCACCCCAAGTCAAAGGTGGAATGTCAGTCGACATTTCTGTATAGACAGAGGTGATCTGCAACACTAAAAGTTTCAAGACTGTTTTATTCCTGAATGCTTGCCATACTGTCCTACTCTGGATAAATTTGGGGATGTTTGTCTCTACACCTGCATGCTTAGACAGTCATCACTCAAGATTCAGCAGTGCCAAGAATAATTACTAGAGGTTGTTTCTTTCCCGTCCAAACTTAAGCTTAAAGTCTCTTCCAGATGTGACACCCCCACAGTGAAGTGGAGCGTCTTTGGAGATTTCAAAGCCAAATGAGTCATCCAGGAGGTTCCACCAGACTGGAGAGGATCCGGAGTCTACTCAGTATTTATTTTTCTTTCAAAGGAGATTGGGGACCTTAGGTCACTTTTGGACCTCATTCAACTAAACACCTTTGGCAAACAGACACTGTTTTGGATGGTCACAATGCAGTCCATATCATCTCTTCTGAGGAAAGACGATTAGACTTAAATAAATAAAATGTATTCAGTTCACCTCCAAGACACAAACAATCACATCAAGATAGCCAGGTAGTGCTGGAGGTATCTGCATTTCTGTCTGGGAACCACTCATTTGTAATCTAGGAAAGTGACATTTGACTTCACCACAGCCCCCTGGATGTGCAAGTGTATGACTGGCAGCTGCATAATTCATACTGCAGGGGCTCCAGTGCTCCCTTATCTAGATGACAGGCTCATAACAGCCCACGTGAATGACTTCCTCATTCAAGCCAGAAACTTCTTACCCTGACTGTGTTCATCCCTAGGAATCATGGTCATTTGGAAGAAATCAGCATTGGAACCAGTCCAGGCAGTAGAGTTTAAGGGGTGCCACCTGTATATCACTTGTCAGACAGCCTTACCTCCAGTAGCCAGACTGTTTTCTCTGCCTCTTTAAGCTTCTCAGGTATTACTTTACCAGCACCCTTCAGCCCATCTGATTCTGCATCTACTGGAGTCCATGTCATTTTCTTTCTTCATGCAAGATTTTATATAAGAGTCCTTTGTTGGACTGTTTGTACTTCGTGGTCCATTCCCTCCATCAACCTATGAATTTTTCTGTCAGGCTCACTCTTATTTGTGGGCAGCACATTCATTGATGTATTACATCTCCTCTGGATCCATTAGGCCATCCTTTTGTCTTTCCTCCACCTTGGGCCAGGGTGACTACGCATGCTTCCCTTCTGGGGTACATTTCAAAGGGAGAACAGTCCAGGACACCTAGTCCCAAGCCTCACATCACTGTACTAGAGATGCGGGCAGTCCTCTTTGTTTTACAGGTTTGTCAGGACCACATCCTCACGGGTGTGATCGTTGTACATATGGAGAATATGTCTGTGGTTTGATACATCAACAGGCAAGATGGAACAGTTCCTACCCTGTTTGTCAGGAAGCCATAAGGGTTTGGCAGTGGGCAGTGTACACTACACATTCTGGGGAGATCCAGTGTACCTGTAGACAAATGGAGCAGATCAGTCTTTCTGCCCCCATAGGTGCTCCCTCAGTCTGTCAGTGGCATCCATAATTTAGAGCTGCTGGGACCAACCTTGCTATGACCTGTTTTCTACCCCATCCAGTACCAAATGCAGCAGTTTTTTTAATCCTGGTACCACAGTAGGGACAGTCCCAGAAGGATGCTGTGGTCCACACGTGGACCATGAGTCTCCTTTATACCTAGCCCCCAATTCTGCTCATAGTCATATTTCTTCAGAAAGTAGACTGGTGCAAGGGGAGAGTGATTCTTATCATCCCTTTTGGCCCCATCAGGTTTATTTCCCTTTTCTTTGGCTTTACTTAGTTCACTCACCTTAGGTGCTTGATCCCAGCCTGGGTGTGATTTCTCAGCCATCCAGTAGGCCTCAACCGAACATCAGAACCCTCAGTCTGACCACTTGGTTTCTCATCTTCCTATAATGGCCAGAAGTTCCAGGCTTTACTCTGATGTTCACATCCTTATCTCTTCTTAAAAGCATCCCATTAGTAAAGTTTACAGAAGTAAGTGGAAGAGATTTTCGATTTTGGCTTACTCCAAGGGATTAAACCCTTTCTTGGCTCCACGTTTATCTATTTTGGAGTTCTTAGCAGGTCATTTCCAGTCCAGGACCAGTTATTTTATGATTTAAAGTCCAGTTAGCTGCCATCTCTAATTTTCATGTAGGTGAACAACATACCCCCATTGCTTCATTTAGACTCTCTAAAGCCTTTTTGAGTGGTACCTTTCTGTTAAGTCCACCACTGAGGGATCCTGTACTCCTTGGGGCATTACTGTTTTCTTCAAGACATAACTGTTGCCACTTTTAAACCTGCAAGTACTGCTGACTTGAAGTTCCTGTCTGGGAAATGCTTTTTCTAGGAGCTTTTACATCTGCTTGGTATATCTGTGGGCTGTAGGTGCTGTCATATAAGCCTCCATATCTAGTCTTTCATAGGGGCATGGTATCTCTTAGAATGAATCCTGACTTTCTGCCAAAGGTGCCCTCTATGTCTTCCTTGAACCAAATTGTACATTTACCAGTCTTCTTTCCCATTCTTTCTAACAAGGGTGAGTATTGATTGCTTTCTCTAGGTATTCATCGTCAGTTGCACTTTTACTTACACTGCACAAAAGACATTTGAAAGTGTAGCCAACTCTTTGTCTCCTTTTCTTAATCCAAGTTGAGTTCCAGGGTTTCTAAACTAACCTTGTCTGGGTGGCTTTTATGATGTATAGCTTTGCTTATACGTCTTAGGAGCTGGCCTTACCCTCCAAACCAAAGCAGCACTCCAGTAGAGCAGTCGCTGCATGTATAGCTTTCTTTGGTTTGTTATCAGGTGTTTAATACTGTTGCTACCAAATCTGGCAGTGTCAATCAATTACACTATACCGAAGCTTACAACATTGAGCAGCCACTTTACCGAACTCCCTTCGAGAGCCATGGTAGCACTTATTCCTGAGTGCAAAGTGGTAGGGGTTTTCAGAATTTGGTGTTTTACATTGTTTGGGGGTTCAACTTAAGTTTTGGTATGGTGTAATTCACATTGCCCAATTAGGTAGAGGCAGTGTTAAACATTTGATAGTAAACTGTTTTCTTTAACATTGTCCCTATTGATGATATTTGTGCAACTGCTACATGGCCTACAGCTCATACTTGTACTGATCATTATAAGCATGATCTGCAGTCTAGATCAAAGGCTTCCTTTGGTTCCTCCATTCCCTGAAAGATCCTTCCGTAGTACTTCCCAGGGTTCATGTAGCTGGTGACTCTATTCATGTAATTGCATGGGGTTGTTAGTGTAGAACAGCAGACTTTGCCTGTACATTAGCATAACTCTCTGAATGTTACAGATCTTCAAAACTGCAATGGCCAAGAGTTGCAGAGAGAAACTCCTGAAATTGTGTCTACAGATCATCCTATAATTTGGCAAGAACTGTCCCAAAATGGTGACCAAATGTCTGGTATAAATTACCCATGCTCAGTGCTTGAGGAAACCAGGCAGGAATGCGGACTGTTCCAGAATTAAAAGTGATTCTGAGGACTGAAGATTGCAATATTAAAATGTTTTTAAATGTGTGAAAACTTCATTAGATATAAACATCTTAGTGTAGTTCTCAGGTTAATTGTATGGTATAAAGCACAACTTTGTGCATGCTACCAAAGAGAAAGGAGTAGAAGGGTGCTTGACAGAAAGACCAGCTCTTGCAGAATTTTAATTGTCTAGAACTGAATGTGCTGATAAAAAGGGATAATTAGAAGAGCATATGAAATGTTGCATGATAATGATAGGAATCAGTAAGAGGAGGTTAGAAAAAATTGGGAATAGAGACTGGAAAGTTAATATTGAAAGGAACACTTGGAAGATATGTACATGGCTCCCAAGTGTGCAACAAAGTCCAGAAGGTTTAGGATTTTTTTTGGAAGTGAGAATTTTTCTTCAGGTAAATAGGAAATGCTGGAGTTGAGATGGGAAAGACAGGTAATTGGGAACATGTTTTTTGCGAATGTAACAAGTTTGTAGACTTTAAAAATTCACTGCTTGGTACTCTGTCAGAAGTGTTGGAGGAGCTAGTAGTTGTAATTAAGGAAATTATTATTTTCATCTGAGACATACCATCTGAATTGCAGAGGCATAGTAAAGCCTTCTTAAGTTTAATGCTGTTGGCAGCCAAAAAAGCAAGTACTCAGAAATGGAAATCAAAATTTAAACCAATTGTAATCAAAGTACTGAATAGTGTAAATGAGATAAAAACTGGATGTGAGATCTTTATATAAGGGAAGGAGTGAATTAAAAATAAGTCAATTAAATAAATTAAATTAATTAAATTAAATAAATTAGAAATAAATCAAACTTGTGGGAATAATGCATACAGATTAAAGACTAGAAGGAGTATTGAGGTTTAAAGGAAGGCAAGAATTGAGAAATTTATGTGATGATACAGTGTATGATAATTAGTAAAGAAAACGTATATGAAATGCCTAATGCGTGAAAATAATGGAAATGTTAATATTGTTGTCTTTTCCATTAATATATATTTACCTATGTCAGTAATTAAAAGTGAGAAATCAAAGAAAGTATGTGAAAAAAATACTGTATAGGTTTTAAAAAGAAGATGCTAAGGTGGTTGGTAATTAGTTCTAAGGCTAATGAGCTAGCTATAGTCATTTTCATGTCATCTGGTACACAGTAATTCCAGAGAATGGAGTTGAAATATAGCTCTCTTGGATGCTACAGTGCATGTCCTGTTCCTGTTATTTGTACCTAAAAGTGATATTGCATACTTTGACAAGCCTGTCACTGTAGTCAGCCCAGTAGCATTAAAGGTATACATTCCGTATATGACAGGCTGTATTGCATGGGTGCACCCTCCAACTGAGAGACCACTCTATTATGGCATTAACAGGATGAGGTTGCATCCTCTTGGTTCTTTTCTTTCTCCTGTTTGCTCAACAGTGCCTATCCACAGCAGAGCTGTTAGAGCCAGAATCTATAAGATGGCAGACCGTATTGGAGTGCATAATCATTGAATTAAGATGTATGAAGTTTCTTTTTGGGGATAAACTCTTGGCTAGGCTTGTAAAGGCCCCAGGGCAATTAGCCTAGTAACCTCCTGTGATCCTGTAAGCAGCAGTTTTCTTTTTGTCACATTAACTCATCCCTAGTGTAAGCCTACTTTAGATTTTACACAGCAGAAGTTGTGGTATGGGTTTAAATATGCACATGATGAAATGTGTCGATATTTATCTGAGCTCTTACAAAACATGCAAACTTCAAATTTTCATTTGATTATGCTTCTGTTTATGTGTACAGTTTATTTCCATTTCTTTATACGTTATATTCAGTATTTCACAATCCTCTTCAAGGTAGTTGGTAAGTAAAATAATTAGTCTTTGAGAGGCAGACAAAGCCAAAAATAGACAAGGATTCTAATAAAGAAAAAGTTAAGGAGAGACCAAAATCTAAGGATAAAAAAAAAAAAAAGAGAGAGAGAGTGATTCAGATTTGAGGAAGTATAGGGCAGAGGAATCTTCAGATTCCTTACCTTCTAAGGTTCAAAGATCATAGTCTTCTAGTTCTTCCACTCCAGCCAGGTCCCCAACCATCTTAGAAGCAATTATCATTCATAACAAGTCTCCCAGATGCCCAGTTAAAGGCACTTCCTTTAAGTAAGACTTTTCCAGGTTCCAATATCAATTCTTTAAATGTGAATTGGGATAGAGGAACCTGAAGAAGAACTGCGCAAAATGAGGAGAGGGCTTTTATTAAGACACAGATATATATGGGTGTACCTCCTTTCCCCTCTGATTTGAGGGCAGAATGGGATGACCCCCCTTGTCCCATTTTAGATCCTTCCTCAGTATGAAAATCAGATGTGGTGGTTTTGGTTTCAACAGCTTGTCTGAAGCCTGTGTCTTAGGTTCTGACTTAAATTCCTTGTTCATCTCCAAGGATTTTGGATCTGGATTATGCATATTTCAGGACCAATGCCTCAACATTGATATTTCATCACTCTCTAAATACTTCCCATATGGCCCCCTTTTCGGTGTCCAAGTCATTGGCCTTTGAGGCAATAATGCTAATTCCCTCCTTGGGCCCCACTGTTTGTCAGGTTCAGTGCTTCATTCTTTTGGCTCTGGTACTCGATAAGGGTTCCTTGCATCCAGCAGGGATAGGGTTGATGTTCATGGTTATGGGAAGAAAAATAGTTTTTCTTCTGGGAGCTTGTATACAGGATTCTTCTGTGTTGACTCCGCCCCAGGGCAGTTTTCCATCTCTGGTTCACCCTCCTCATACTTCCTAAGGTCAAAGCTGAGGAGATGACCACAAAAAATCTGTTTATTTGCAAGACTAGTCCTCAGAGGTCTCAGACCCACCTCGATCTGAGGTTCTGAAAAAGAGAATGTGCAAAAGGAGGCAAATTGACTCCCCTATGGATTCATTCACTTCAAACACAGACTCAGATTTTCAAGGGTTCCCCTCATTCACCTCCAGAGGACATCAATTTCAGTGAGATCTTGGAGCTCATGGGACAGAGAGGATCTTGGCCCACAGACCCACCCTATCAGGATGAGGAGGTCCTATTTGAGGCAAATCTGTTGAGACCCACTAATTCTTGGATGGTGCCTCAAATGGACCACCTTATAGATCTGGCTTGCTGGACAGCATGGCAGGAGTTCGAGTTGTCTGGAAGTATTTACAGAAGTCCTGACCAAATACACCAACTGGCCAATGACAGGCAGTTTTCATCCAAGAGTCCCTTAATCAATTCTGTGATTGTGACAGCAACAACCACAAAAGAGATGACAGAGGATACAGCTACTGTCCATCACCCAGCCGAGAGTCAAGCATGATAGGCGAGATGGGAAAGTGGGTCTATGATTTAGGCATCTTTGCACTTAGGGCCTTGAACAATTCCACTCATAAGAACCATTTTCAGAGAAATTTAGCTTAGCAAGCACTTAACCTCTTTGAAAAGACTGCCCACCCCTGATTCTAGAAACCTACCAGAGACCACCCTGTGTACTATATTTAATATCACTAACCTCTTCATGCTGCTTATGCACAACACAGCAGATGGAGCATTGCAATAGGCAGGTGCAGGCTTCATGATGAGACATCATGCCTGGCTTCAGCTCTGCTACTTCATGGAGAGCTTCAAGGTGCTCTTTACTAATGCTCCATTACCAGTGCCCCTAAAGATGTTTGTATTTCTTATTTGTTCCATACGTTAAAGAGAAGATGCAGAAGTTCAGATAGGATTGGCAGATGCTGTCTGCCATAAGAGTCAAATCTGAGACCTCACAATGACCTCATACTAGGAGAAACAATAGGAATCCAAACCCTATGGTTTAGAAAATTACAGTGTTTAACCCTTCAAGTCCATGTCTGACAGAGACAGCAACGACAGAGGCAACACCTTCAATGAATGCAGACCCAGAGGTTGGTGAGGTCTGCAGAACTAGGGATATCATCAACCTTTCTCTGACAAGTAACTTTGAGAATGGTCATGGTGGGCAAATGATTGGATGTGCTTGATCAACCTTCAGGATGCTTACTTCTATATCAAAATAGCCAAAGCATCCATAGAGTACCTTTGCTTCCACATGGTAGCCAGTCAGTTTATGTTCAAAGCCCTACCCTTTGGTCTCACCTTAGCCCTCTGGGTGTTTCTGAAGTACATGGACATAGTAGCAGCTCATATGAGGCTAAAAGGGATTAGCATATTTCCTTACCTGGATGACTACCTCCTTGCTGTCACATTAAATAATCTCTTCTCGCTGCCAGAGATTTCTTGCTTCAGCTCTGTCTGTCTTTCCTTGGTCATTTCTATATACTGCAAAAAGGCAATTTTAGAGCCATGTCAGGCCAGCCAGTTCATACGATGACACCTGTATGTGTAATTTTTCTTCCATTAGAGAGAGAGTTCAGATTTTGACAGATTCCATTCAAAACCTGCACCATTTTTTATCTCCACCAGCATTCCTAGACCTTTGAGTCCTAAGGCTCATGGTATCCTTGACATTAGTGGTGTGTCTTGCTTTTTTTAATATGATAATTCCACAGTAGTTACAGCTGACAGATCCCCTGTGAGTGCCAATATGAATAACACATAATTGCAAAGGACAGCTATGTTGGTGGTTAACCTTCTCCTTGGTTTTCAATGAAAGACCATTCTTGATGCCCCTTCCTTTGGTAAAAGTAACCATGGATGCCTCTCTCTAGGAGTGGGGGAACATTATCAGGAGACAATAGTCCAAACTCATGGACACAACAATAAGCCAGCCTTCCCATCAGTGTCCTGGAGATGAGCTCAGTCTTGCTGTCACTGCAGGAGCTACTGGACCTCCAGGAATGATTTCCATTCAAACTCGCACCATGAAAGTAGAATGGTACATCAACAAACAGGTGTGGCAGTGTGTGATTGGTTTGCATCATTTCTTTTTTTTTTTTAACTCATTGCATCTGAGTGACACCTCCAGGTGCATCTGCAGATGTTCTTCGTGGTTCACTGTTGCAGTCATTACATTTGGTAATCTGCTGGCAGGTTGCCCTCAGTCGGCCTGAATTCCAAAGTCTTGGGTCCTGCATCGGTTGCTGTCTCCTCTTCCATGATGTCAGGTCATCAGGGGTATAAAACAAGCAGCCGACACCATTTTCTTCAGTCTTTCTTGCTGTGCTGTGCCTGAAGCAGAAGCAGTTCGCAAGTGCCGGTCGGCCGACTCCTGAGATTTTCGTGTTCGAGTTTCAGATCCGAAGTCTTCAATAAAGCTAAGTACCCCGTTGGGGAAACTTTTTTCTTGCTCCAGACAGATGTCAGAAAAAGTAAATAATTGCATTTCTTGTGGAAAGCAAATACCTCATAAGGACTTTCATTCTTACTGTATTCCTTGCCTAGGCCCTGATCACAACGTTGCTGGTTGTTGGTTTTGTGCTAGATTTAACCAACGCACTATTAAGCGTCGGTATGATTTTGCTTTAAACTATTTTGGAAGCTGGTTTAATTATCCAGAAATGTCATTGGATAGCCATCCGACTACAGGAGTTCACAAAAAACGCAAAGAAAAGGAGAGAGAGAGACAACCGAGGCCCAAAACCGACGACGAAACTTCTCCTAAGCCAGTCGCCGTTTCACTGGTTCTCAGTGAGGCGCTTTTGCAGCCCCTGACGCCTGCTACTTTAGAGTCACAGGCCGCTACCAACTCCCACATGGAGTCGGCCATGCCGCTGGAAACTCAAGGTATTGGAGCCTCGGATACTATTCCTTCAGATGGGTCCGGAGCTGCTGAGCAGGCACT
Source organism: Protopterus annectens (assembly GCF_019279795.1). Classification (NCBI taxonomy): domain Eukaryota; kingdom Metazoa; phylum Chordata; order Ceratodontiformes; family Protopteridae; genus Protopterus; species Protopterus annectens. The sequence goes on along the minus strand of NC_056726.1, from coordinate 321,528,479 downwards.
GGCTTCTGAGGGTTTATTCAGACCTAAACATCTTTACCTTAAACCAACCTCAGCTTCAAAGGCAAAGACCAAAGCACCTTCTAAAGCAAAGAAATAAACTCAAGAGCCACGTGGACAGGCCTCTATGCCCAAAAAACAGATGCTCAAAATGGCCGAAGACTTAATTACCTTGATCAGGGGTTCCCATCCCCCTCCTGATAAGTGGCCTAGGCAAGAGACTGACTATGAATCTTCAGATCAGGTTTCTATTTCTTCTGATCAAGAATATTCTCTTCCCCCCTATGAGGATTCTGATGCTGAAGAATCCATACCTTCAGCTTCTCCTCCAGAGGACTATTCTTTTGGGGAAACCTTGCATACCATGAGGGAGCATTTCCACTGGGAGGCTCAAGGATTTCCTTTTACTACCCCAACACAGTCCACTAGCCATCCCACCTGTGTTATATATTGTAGATGATGTGTTTTCGGAGTCTAGTCTTACCCCTGACTCCTTACCTCCAGCTCCTGTTAAGCCTGACAGATATTACAGGGTCCCTGACTCTCATAAATTCCTTTTTAAAAGCCATGCTGCAGACCCAGAAACTATTTCACAGGGTCCCAAAGGAGTTAAGGCTTCCACTGCAAAAAACCCTACCCCCTCTGACAGAGATTCTAGGGCACTGGATAGATGGGGAAAAAAGGTTTACACATCTGCTACCTTGGCTATAAGGGCCTTAAACTGTCAGTTTCATGGCATTGCTTAAACAGAAAATGTTATTAAACTCTGAATGTGCAGAAAACAAGGAAATACAGGATTTATTGCATGCAGCTGAACAAGTTGGAAAGCACATTTTACAATGTGGTTTTGATTCTTTGGAGGCCTCCTGCAGGGCCGTAGTTATGGGTTCTGTAATTAGGAGGCATGCTTGGTTAAAGGAACAAAATCTGCCTGATCATGTCAAGGTTAAATTATTAGATGCACCTTTACAGCATGATACTTTGTTTGGTGTTAAGGCAGAGGAAGTGTTAAAGAAAATGGAGGACAAAGCTAAATCTATGCAAACTGTCAAAGATTTTTTACAAGTACAACCACCTAGATTTAGCAGACACTGGCCTACAAAGAATTGGTCCTTTCCTGTGTCAGACAGACCTCAAAGATGCCCTAGAGGCAGATCCCAGGCGCAAGGTTCCTACAGGTCAAAGCAATGGGGTGCTTCTACCTCCAAAGTTGGAGAAGACAAATCACAACCATACAGGAAACAGTCCCAATGACTTCCCCCTGCCAGCACCAAGCACTTATCTGCTGGCAGCACCCTTAGGGGGAAAATTAGCACTTTTTTCTCAAAATTGACACATTATAACCCAGGACAAGTGGGTTCTAAATATCTTGTCACAAGGGTACAAGTTCCATTTCCATACCCTGCAAAGGCAAACAGCTGGCCAGATCTGCCAAAAAATCAATGGGCAGAGGCACAAAAACAAGTCTCATCCCTCATGGACATGGGGGCCATTCAACAAGTACCAGAGCAAGAGCAGGGACAAGGATTTTACTCAAGACTGTTCTTGTTACCCAGAAAGGACAAGACCTGGAGACCAATACTGGACCTATCTATTCTGAACACATTCCTGGATATACCAAAATTCAAGATGATGACTTTGCAGCAGCTTCTGCCCATGCTGGGCAAGAACGCTTGGCTGGTGACTCTAGACCTAAAAGAGGCATACCTGCATGTCCCAATCAGGCAATTATGCAGAAGATACCTCAGATTCAAGGCTGGCTAAATTACCAGTTCTCTGCACTGCTCTTTGGCTTATCTACTGCGCCCAGGGTCTTTACAAAGTGCCTGGCACCAGTAATTGCATTCTGCAGACAAAGAGGAATACAAATATATCCTTGCTTTGACGACTGTCTAATTCAAGCAGAGAACAAGGACATTCTTCTACAGCATCTGGCATTTGTGAAAAGTCTTCTAACATGCCTAGGGTACACAGTCAATGAAAAGAAATCAAAACTAGTACCCTCTCAAGAGATAATATTCCTGGGTGCAAGCTTAAATACAACTGCCCAGATGGCTTATCTCACGCCAGACAAACAAAGGCAACTGACTGCCTATTTCAAAATGTTGGCAACAAAGGCCCAGTTATCTTCAAGAAAAATTCTGCAGGCTTTGGGCTTCATGGCATCATGCATCCTATTAATTCCATATGCAAGACTGCATATGAGGAAACTTCAGTGGTACCTTAAAAGTGTTTGCACTCAACATTGCCACAGCCTAAAAACAATGATTACTCTCATTCCCTGCCTACAACAGGAGTTTCGATGGTGGGCAAAGGCTTGTCACCAAAACAAGGGACAGCCATTCACATTACCCTCAGCCAGGCAGACACTAACAACGGACGCATCAGGTTATGCCTGGGGGGCCCACATGGCAGGAAGATGCATTCAGGGCACATGGTCCTCAACCCAAATGCATCTACATATCACTCAAAAAGAGATGCTAGCTGTTTAGAATGTCCTGACAGCCTTCAAAGACCTACTTCATCCAGGATAACTACTGATAAAGACAGACAACACCACGGTCATGTGGTATATAAACAAGCAGGGGGGCACACATTCTTATCCCCTTTGCAGAATAGCCATGACTTTGTGGGACACAGCATTAACTTACCAAGTACATCTGCAGGTGCAATTCCTGCCAGGAAGGAAAAATACTCTGGCAGACGAACTAAGCAGAAACCTTATGGATTCCCACGAGTGGCAGCTGGATCCACAAATCTTCAGCATGATAATAAAGAAATGGGGATACCAGGACATAGATCTATTTGCCTCCCCTCACAACTACCAATTAAAAAGATTCTGCAAAAGGACATATCACAGACAAGCATGGAAAGTGGACGCCCTATCTTTCAGCTGGAAAAAACTGTCAGTATATGGCTTTCCCCCACTGCCTCTCCTCCCCAAGGTACTCCTAAAGGTCAGACAGGAGAAGCCAAAAATGATACTGATTATCCCAGACTGGCTCCGCCAGTACTGGTTTCCAATCCTAAAGACCTTGTCTCAATGCCCAGCTTGGACCTTACCTCAAATACCTCATCTGCTGTCCCAGCAAAACAATCAGATCCTGCACAGCCAACTCAGAACTTTAAACCTGGCAACATGGCGGGTAATGTAGTCATACAAAACACACCTCTCAGTAAAGCTGTGATGAATGTCATTTTGGAGGCCAGAAGGCCTAGTACTAGAAAATCTTATGCTGGAAAATGGAAGAGATTCTGTGCTTGGAACCAGGTACAAGGAACTGATGCAGCTGTGCCAAATATTCCTCAGATTTTTCAATACTTAACTGAGATGCTGGACAAAGGCCTATCTTTTTCATCTATTAAAATTCATGCCTCTGCCATTTCAGCTCATTACAATATAGAGCCACCAATCCTTTCTCATCCTTTATTAAAACAGTACCTCAGAGGAGCCAAAAATTTAAGGCCTCCAAGGAGATCACCAATGCCTGCATGGGACCTCAACTATGTCTTGGAAAAACTCACCATGCCTCCTTTTGAGCCAGCTGCTACTGCTGATATAAAATTTTTATCTTGGAAAACAGCTCTGCTCCTAGCAATAACTTCTGCAAGACGAGTTTCAGAGCTACAGGCACTCATGGCTGTGGAACCTTTTATCATTTTTTATCCAGACAGGGTCTGTCTGAGGACAAACCCAACATTTATGCCTAAGGTGGTGTCCAGTGTGGCTCTTAACCAAACTATTCACCTGCCAACTTTTTATCCAAATCCATAGAACAAGGGAGAGAGAATTCTGCATTCTTTGGATGTACACAGACAGCTTAGATTCTACTTGGACAGAACCAAAGTTTTCAGAAAGACAGAGCAACTACTAGTGGCATATGCTGCAGGATCACAAGGAAAGGCTATCTCAAAGCAGACTATTTCAAAGTGGATAGGCCACTGCATTCGTTTCTGCTACTTACACCATGGCAAGCCAGTGCCTAAGGGCATTAGGCCACATTCAACCAGAGCTGCAGCCACTTGGGGAGTACCATATAAGGACATTTTAGAGGCTGCTACTTGGAGCTCAGTGCACACCTTTACAAAGCACGATCATCTGCCACTCTACTCTAAATCCAGGGCAGGCTTTGCCACTGCAGTTCTGCAGGGCCTCATAGCCGCTCCTAATGCTGTTTAACTCCAGCCTCCCATCCATAGCTTTGGGACTCTACCCAAATGTTATGACTGCAACAGTGAAACATGAAGAACATAGTGCAGTTCTGTACACTTACCATAAATGTGGATGTACTGGTAGGCAAAACTTAAACTCACCACGACTATTATCAGTAAAAGAAGAAAGACTTTATTTTAACAAAGGTAAGCATTTTCGCGTATCTCCTGATACGCTTCTTCAGACCATGTATACAGTGAATGAACTTTCAGAGAATATATAGTGAAGATACATTCAAATTATTCAATTAATTTAGCAATAAAACAATCAACCCTTAAAAGGGAAACGCTTCAAGCAACATGACTATGCATGCTAAAAGCTTCATCTGAGCAAAACACTAGGTAATGCAGAACTTTTTCTATTTATAAAAAATTTTATAATTTAAAATTTAAATAAAAGCATTAATAAAAAGTATGTAAGAAATCTCACTGCTTCAAATTAAGGCATATGAAAACTCATATAAAATATGCCTGTGAAATCTTAATGCACGTTAAATATACAAACTTAACAGTACAAAATTCTACAGAATTCATAGGTTAAAGTCCCTGGATAAAAAACTTAAATATTTATGCATAATATTCAAACTATTCTATGAACAATCTTCTTATTTACTTTTAAACTATATTGCTATTTATAGAAACAAAGTAATGTATATGTATAGAATTTTTAAAACATTTTCTAATTATAGGGCCTTGTCTGCAAGAAAAATGTAATGCTGTAAATCCATGCTAAAATCAGTTTAAAATCAGGTTCCATGTTATAAATATGTATAAATATATATAACAATTAGATGAATGATTAAATAAATAGAAATATATGTATAGATAAATAAGTAAATATGGATAAATAAAAATACAACTATTCATCTGCGTGTATTCAAAAAAGATCTTAATGAGACATAGGCATTAAGTCCAGGGGGATAGTGACCTTTTAACCTAAGGATCCATTTCAGTTCCTTCAACTCTAATAAATTCATATAATCACCACCTCTAGTGTTCGGTTCTACTATTTGTAATACTCTAAACACAAAGGTATGACCAGGGAAAAGTTGGATATGCTTTGCTAGAGCATTAAGCTCATTTTTATTTTTGATGTCATATTGATGGTTATAAATGCGATTTTTCAACTTCCTCTTTGTCAGGTGGCCAGATATATTATGCCTGTGGTATCACAGGTAGCCTGGAATCTAGGTACAAATGTATAGGAAAGATCTGGATGTATGAATTCTTGTTTTTTAGTTAGATACTTACAATAATTGCAATGGTTGCAAGGAAACGTACCAAAATTATTCCTTAAATGTACTATATCAAGTCTTCCATTATTTGCCTTATCACATAAAAGTCTTTTTAAATTCTTGTTGTTTCTATAGATAAAGTGAGGGTTCTTACCTACTAAATTCAAGGTATGGTCATCTATAAATGTGGATGTTTGAGTGTATTCACTGTTGCAGTCCAGGTTACCCGCCCGCCACCCCCCCTTTCATTCTGGACTTTATCTTTCCTTCTCTAGTTTCTACAACCTATGTGGTGTATTTGCCTGTAGATGAAGGTAAAGTTTATATTGATGCATGTATATATAGTTTATATATATATATATATATATATATATATATATAATTTTTTTTTTGCTACCTTTTTGGGGGCACCTGACATCTGGGGCAAGAAAAACTAAAGAAAATGGCGTCGGCTGCTTGTTTTATACCTCTGATGACCTGACGTCATGGGAGAGGAGACAGTAACTGACGCAGGAGCCAAGACTTTGGAATTCAGGCCGACTGAGGGCAACCTGCCAGCAGATTACCCAAATGTAATGACTGCAACAGTGAATACACTTGAACATCTACATATATGGTAAGTGCACACAACTGTACTTTAACTCCTACTGATGCCTCTAGGTATCAGAAATTGCTTGTTCATATTTACATCAGTAATTCCAAAACCATGCTATGTACAAGGTTTTAAAGATTTATTCGTAAAGCTTACAGAATGTCAAACTCAACTGCATTAATATTTGACCTCTGTGTAGTGCAAACAAATATATACTAACTGTTTTTATGATATTAATTTATATAAATATAATTTCACATTTTTAAATATCTCAACAACCATGTAACACAGACATAACTCCTTAGCCTTATATGAAAGCTCTATGATAGATGAGTGAAATGTTGCTGATAGTATGTGTGTAACTTGAATGGTTGATGAGATATTGTAAGTTGTTTACAAAATATTAAAAATATAATAGTTACTGTGTTTGGAGTGAATGAGTTAAACAAGAAACATCTTTATTAAATTATCACTTATGACATAGGCAATCATAGTATATAAATGAAAACAAACCATATTGACATAATTTTAGTTGCAAACATTATACATCATAATCTATCCAGTTATTTTCAAACGATACAGATCTCATTCAAATCCTGCCTGCTTTTAAACCTCATTCATCCTCTGCATGCATTGCCCCCATAATTCCCATGTTTGTCTGTTATTTGCTACCCTTTTCTAAAGATCCCAACTCCAGTGGTTTTATCTTTGATGTTATATGTACTATTTTTAGTACAGTTGGTTTAGACATTGATTTCCATTTTATAGTAATTATTTTTTCGGCAACCACCATAATTAGACTCTGCAAGGCCTTACTATGTCTAGGGAATTCCAATTCTGTATCATAGCTCAAAAAATAATTTCCTTAGTTGCACCAATTTGCTCACCCAGTATCTCTGACACATTAGTCTGCGAGGAATCTTTAAAGTATACCAACTCATTACACTTCCAGAAAATATGTTCCCATTTACCGCTTTCTTCCTCATCCCACCTCCAACATTTGCTGCTTACCTGAGGAAAAACTCTTTAGAGTCTACTTGGGGTATAAGAATACCTATGTAAACACTTTCAAGCAAAGATCCTAAATCTTCTTGACTTTGTTGACATACACATATTCCCCCATTGTTTTGTTTTTTTTGTGAACTGCTTATCCAGTCTCTCTTCCCAAGCCTTTTTAACCTCCTTGTTATCCACACAGTTATCATTGCAATATTTTGTATGCTGTACTAATTATTCCTTTTTTTTTAACTGCAGCTTTTGTTCTATGTTCTATATTCTACCAAGACTCTACCAGTGCTTATCTTTTGCTTATGATCCCCCTATTTCTTTATCTTTGCCTGCACCCTGATATCAATTCTTGATAGGGAGGGGAATGTCTAGCCTGCAGTCCAGATTAATTATTGGCCTATTCCCATTCTATTACCTTTCTCTCTCTAATTATTTGCTCCCAAATGCCTTGCTTATTTTGCCAGTTTTCTCCAATAAATTCCAGCCCCTCTTGCCTCTTGTCTGTATCTCTAATTGCAGTCATCCCTATCAGCAGAATCCCCTTTCTCCGTTCCTGTGTTGGCTTAGATCATAGAATACTTTCTGATACTTTATGAATATATTATTCTGTATGGTTATTGTTATTCTCCTCAAGGATCTGCATCCCAAATCCCAGTCTCTCCTTGTTTCTTGAGCTTCCCCCCATTTCATCATCATCCCTTTCCACTTTGAATTATAGGTTTCTCTTGTGCTGTGTACAGAAGCCTTAACTGTGTAGCTCTGAAATACCTCTTCAAATCAGGTAATCCCAAACTGCATTGTTCTGTTGGATGAATTGGCTTATCCCACTTCACTCTTGCCATCTTTCCCTCCAAGGTAAAATCCTTCAGCTCCTTATTAATTACAATCCATATCCATATAACAAAGCTTCCATTTTCTCGTTTTTTATATTATCTTTTCTTTAGTATCTTCTCACATATCATTAGCCTCCGCACCAGAATCCTTTTTAATCCATACTTCATTTTATCAGGTCCCCATAAATATGGATATTACTGAACTAATTCATTTGTGGGTACATAATTTACAGCTACTGCCTTTGTTTTAACTCCATTAATTTTGTTTCATAAAAAGATTTGAAACTGCCTCAAAAATTTCCACAACACTGAAATATCCTTTTCTGGTTTTACCAGGTATAAAATATCATCTGCAAGTACAGCCAGCTTTTCTTGACTACCATACTAATTATATCATTGAATTTCTGAATCCCTTATTTTCTTTGCAAAGGGTACTAAATATAATGCAAATAACAAAGTGGAAAGAGGACACCCCTGCCTGATTCTTCTGCTCAAACAGAAATTATCAGAGAGGACCCCACCCACTTTGTTTCACCCAAATCCCTCATATATCCTCCTGATCCACCTTATAATTTTATCAGGGAATGCAAATGCTTCCATTGCCCTGCTCATAAACTCCCAGCTTACTCTGTCAAATGCTTTCTCTTCATCAAGACCCACCAACAACAGTGGTATTTTCTTGTGTTGTGCCTCACTGTGGATCACCAATGTTCTGTTAATGTTGTCAGATATTTGCCTTTCCTCCACAAAACCACAGCGATCCATATCTATCAGTTTTGGTATCACCTTTGCCATTCCTTTAGCCATTATAGTCATAAACACTTATAATCATAGTTTAAGATTGAAATGGGCCTGTAGGAAGTTGGATCTGATGGGTCTTCACCCTCTTTAGGTATTACAGCCACCACTGCTTTCTTCTAGGATGTTGGTGCTTCTCCTTCTCTTGGAATATTGTTAAACAAAACCTTCCAGATCTTTATCAGTTTTTCCCTCCTAGCTTCTAAACTTTAGTAGGTATACCATCTGTTTCCTGGGGACTTTCTTGTGGATTGGTTATACATCACAATTTTTCTCTCTTCTCTTCCTAACTGTTGGTAATTGAGACTCGTATACCGCTAACTTTGGCATATTTAATTCTTCCATAAACATTTCCATTTGTACCTTTTCTTGATTTCCATATTCCTGCACTTAATACAGACTTTCATAAAATTTCCGAAATATTTCTAGTACCTCTACAGGATCTCTTATCTTCCTTGTTATAGCCTCCCTAAGCTCAGTGACAACCCTTTCTACTTTCTGTTGCCTGAGTTATACTAAGTTTTTTGTGCTCTTTCTAAACTCATGTATATTATCGAGGTAATCCCTTATTTTCTGTTTAGCATTCTGAAATTGCTCCTCTTCTTGTTCTGTGAGATTCCCCCTATTCTGCAATACTTTAACATTTGTCAGTCCCTCTAAGTAATTTGTGTTACTTCTTAACCATATCTGTCTCTATTTTATTTCCACCCTATTTTTAAACTCCACTTTAATTTTATCCCACTCTCTAGCTGTATTTTCAGAATGAATTTCTTTCCTCTCTAATAACTCCGGAATAATTTCCACTACCCATTCCTTAAATTCCTCTCTTTTCATCAGATAGGTGGGAAAGCACCAGTTTCTCATTTTGTTTCATTACCCTGCATTTTTATTTGTTATTACTGGTGCATGATCTGAAATAGTTATTGGATGCATATCAAAACTTTCAATTAAATGCACGTTTTCCTATGATATGTCAGTTCTGTCTAGTCTAGCCAAGTTTTTGAATCCTGGGGAATAATGTGTAAATTCATTCTGACCTCCTACAACTGAATTCACATATTCAGTGCCAGATATTTTCATAAATTTCTTCAAATATCTACCCTCCTTTGTTATATTTTCCCTTCTGGGCCCCTCAGACACATCTTCACTGCTGCAATCAAATTCCAGTCCCCACCTATAAGTAATATTCCCTGCTGAAAGCTGATTCTTTCTCCCAGTATTTTCTTAAGCTCCATTATAGCAGTTTTAGTTGGAATATAAATACATGCCAGTGTAATCCTCTTGCCTTACCAGTAACCCCTGAGTACTACAAATCTACCACTATTATCTTTTTAGTCCTGTTCTATTATTATTGGAGCTCCTCTTGCAAATAATATAAGTACTCTTTTTTTTTTCCTTTGTCCCAGGTGTTCTGCTGAATAACCATCCTGAAAACCTTTATTAAATTCACATGTTTAGTTCTTTCTAAATATGTCTCCTGTAGCATAGGTATTTGCGCTCTGTGTGTTTAATATTGTTCATAGGTGTGTACTAGGCTAATGGCCCTGGAGCCTATATCAGCCTAGCCCAAGAAGATTCCCTCGCATCATGCCACCTAAAGTTAGTTCCCAGTGTCCATGTTAAGCAAGGCCACTGAAGTGATCCCTGGGGTGAACTTCCCATTGCCCTCCCACTTGTCAAGATTTCTCTTAAAGAGGGCCAGTGAACTACTCTTTCTGTTTTGTACATATCTGTGAGACAATTAGTATTTAAAAATAATATAGAAAATGTAATTATATTAAAAAGTTATTATTCCCACCTTTTATGTGTAAGAGCTTTTTTAAGCATCTAGTTCCAGCTTTTGTGTTACATACATACACTAATGTTTGACAGATTGATCTTTTTTGTTTCTTGTCATATCCATTTGAGACTATGTCACATATTACAAAACTTTTTGTTTTATAGAAAGCCCTCAAAAAATACATCCCCAATATACCTCTAAAACATGTTAACTTAATACTAACACAAAAAACTATATACATCTTCAAATTTTGAAGTTTTACCCTCCTAATAGGAAGAATTGTCCCAAACTGACAGCCACACTCATACAGTTGGATTAACCTAAAACTAAGGTTATCCTTTGCTAAGACACATGGTACAACCTATGCTTCTAAGTGCTGTCTGGTTTTGTCTTATCTTTATTGCTCTCTCAGACTGGGAAAACACTTGAATGCTTTCAGAAAACATTATCGCCTAGTCATTGAAAGAAAGAAATCTGTTTTTATTCCTCTTTATCATATTGTCTCCATGGAGACATGAGAACCAGATACAGAGTTGCTTCTACAAGCATTTATCTTTTTGCTAGAGTAAAACTTTATTATATTGAATATTCTTTTTTATTTATTTGCCTTCTCTTAAAACTTGTTGCTAGATCAAGCAAAGAACCTTAATCCAGTCATTCCTCCTTGCAAGAATGAGAAAAAGCACATCTATTTTTCTTGTTTCATGCTCTTTTGACCAGAGTTTTCTTCTTTTTTTTACATTGTATTGCCCACAATTCTTAAAACTGAAGAAGGAGAAAAGAAGGAAAAACAGGGCACCTGTTTACATTAGTATCCCCATTACACTTGAAGATAACTGAGAAAACTTTACAGCATACAGATTATATTATGCATTATAAAAAAATACTACTGTTAAGAGCAACATTTTGTTTCACTTTCAGTTAACTCTCTCCCTCCTCTTCTCCTCTCCTAAGTGTTCTTCCAAACATTAATAACATGAAGTAGGGCATATGTTTTAGAGCCCCCTGCAAGTTTAACAAAGTAAAAAAAGTCCAGTATTTCCAGGTTTTCTTTTTGTCATGTTTCAAAAACATAATTAATGCTTTGTAATCCCACATTTATTTGTCAATTTCCAAGTTGCTGGTTTTATTCCTGTTTATCACCGTCTCCCATATTCAGTCTCTGCTTCATTTCCAACATACTCTTGGTTCTTCTATTCAGCTCTTGTGCTTTTTTCTGCCTTTCAAGCATTTTCCATTGGAACATTGGAAAACGTTTCACTTGCACAGTCCCTCAGTGATCTTTATTGCTAGAAGAACAAGAAACAGAATATCCTTCTGTTTCACAGCTCACCTTTTTTGACAGACCTTTATATTTACTGCTTAGCATGTTCTACATCAAAAATGGTTTTGTCCCCCTCCAGGAAAGAATATTCTGAAGATAGCTGGGTACAGCAGTTTGAATCTCACATCTGCTTCTTGACATTCCCTGATTAATGGAATTAATTTACTCCTCTTCTGCCTGGTGTTCAGTGAGTAATCATTTTCCACAAATACTCTTATCTCTCACTTTTAGTACTTTGTCCTTCTGCCAACATTTTTCAGAATCAACAACTCCTGCTGATAGGATTGCATCTTTACTATTAAAGGTCTAGGTTGCTCTATCATGTTCAGGTTTGGAGCTTGCACACAATGTGCTATTTCAGTTAACGCCTGTTGTGGAATACCAGTCCAGCTTCTTATTTGTACTTTCATAAAATTAATACTGTCTGCTCCTTCCAGCTTCTCTGCTACAGCAGAAAATCTCATGTTTTCCCTGCATGCTGTGTCCCCTAATTCTGATATTTTTTTAAACATCGCTTCTTGAGCAATCTCATATTCACTTAGCCATTTTTTTCATTTTAGCCTCTGCTGTTCGCAGTTTTATCACCTCATCTGAATATCTGTTTAAAGTTTCTTCCATTTTTTCAGCCTTTTGTTATTTGAGCTGATATACTCCATCCGTGTTTCATTTATTTTAATGAGCTCTGAGTACATTGACTTATTTTTTCCTCTAGGTCACTAGAAATCATGTCTTACACCTAAGCTTGAGCTTGGACTGCTTTTTGTTAAACAGCTGCCTAGCCAGTTACTGAAATTTACCCACAAATGCAAGTTTACTGTTTTTCTTTTCTCACACTGGAAGAGCTGAAATTAAACTGTTACTCAATGTGTAATCATCTTGGAAATCACTTTTCATCATTTCTTGGTAACAACACACATTCTCAGAAGACAGAGCTGTCTTGCTGACAAGCTCAGCAGATCCAATCTTTTATCTCGCAAGTGGTCTCTAAATCCAATGTTGGCTTATCAAATTATTAATTGCTGGGGATTTCCTTGTTGCAGTCTTTTTGCCTCTCCAGACATTTATTTATTAATTTATTTATGTGCCCTTTGTTTACTGGGAAAATCCAACTGGATAATTTTATCCATTTTCAGTGAAAGCCCATGAAGAAAAGCTCCACAAATACAAAAATAGAAAGTACATATACATAAGTGAAAATTGACATCATATTAAATCAAGTGCAGCAACTATTTTGCCCTAATTCCCCCAGAGGGGCAGTCCAAAGAGATGCTTTAGTTGGACAGTGGCCACCTAGGCTCTGTTATACATTTCTAACTCGACTCGTAATGTCCAGATTCATCCAGAAAGCAATCAGATGCAAAGCCACAATGACCCCTATTTGCCCAGGTAAATCTGTTTCCCCATACTGAAGCCTCACCTCAGGGAACCCCTCCCCTCCAGGACATATAGAGGGACCCTTTCTCCTCTCCGTACTGGTTGCCTCAACGAGACCTAATCAATTTCAAACTGGCCTGTTAGCTTCTTCAGTTTCAATGAATGCCAGAGAGACCCTTCCTTGTTTCAAGATGCGGTATAGTTTCTTTCTGCATCACAAAAAGAGTCTACAAGTAGAATTTACCACAGTAAATGAAAAAAGTTTCAACTTGAGCTTACATTGTGCCTGTCTTTTAAAATTTACCTTTCCTATTGCAACTGTTCTTTTTACACTTCAGTTTCTCCTCTATGAAAGAACAATTGGATGCAATTTCAAACTTTCACCAGGGTATTGACTCCCACTCCTTAGCTTCACATACTATGTAAAGCCTTCAACTTTTCTACTCCACCCATTAATAACAGACCCAGTTCTGTTATGAGATCCCAGTTTTGTGCTTAAGGTGTCAACAACCCCCCTTTTTGAATTTGCTTCTTCAGTTTTCTTGAGGTGTCTTCCATGGAAGATATCGTTCTTAGTGGCCATAATTTGAGTTGCATGCAGTGTCCTTTTCTCTTCCTTAACTAGTATTTCACAAGGATATGGTCTTGTTACTTGTGAACCCTTCCTTCACAAGGGAGCATCTGAAGTTGATCTGAACCAGCCCATTCATCTGCTAGTCTTTTTCCCCAGTGATTTGAATAAAAGAGAATATGTACTGCATACCTTGGATGTACATCATCAGTTGATATTTTACCTCCATATAACTAAGACTTTTAGAAAGGATTCTCCGATCTGAAGTAGTTACTTCATTTGTTCTGCAACCTGTGGGTATCTGATCCGACTTCGGATCCGAGTCGGCAGCTTTACTAGCTAAAAGATCCGAGCTCCTCCCCTTTACCCATAATCCCCTGCTACATGCTGCCTTTCCCCAGATCGAGTTTGCCGTGGCTGAAAGAAGCTACTTGTGAAGAGCTCCTTAGGCTTGGGTGAGATCGTTTCTTGTCAAAAATTAGACTAAAAGCTTAATTTTTTTGTTAGTGTGTGAGTGTTTAGTCCCCTTCGTCGAGTTATAGTCTTAGTTTTAGATTTTTGTGGTAATTATTAGTTTTTTAGTCGTTGTGCTTGTCCCTCCCCTTTAGTGTCTGGGTGTGTTTCTGTGATGGCTGAAGGGCCCAAAGCCGTCTTTTCTAAGTCCACTGAGTGTGGCCATAAGCTTTCCCTGGCGGATGGCCACACTCAGTGCGTGTTGTGTCTGGGGGTAGCCCACCTGTTCACCAGCTGCCAAATATGTGCAGCGTTTATCCCCCGGGCCATCAGGGATAGGAAGAACAAGTTGATCCTGGCGGGCTTGTTACAGCAGGGCACTTCTTCTTCCTCTCCCTCCAAGGCACAGGCTGCTACCGCAGCCCCTGTACCTTTAGGTCCCCCCTCTCTGCCTGGGACTCAACCTCCCTCTGCTGCACAGAGTTCAGGGGACTCATCTGCCTCTTCCAGGGAGAAGAGACATAAAGATAAAGAGAGACACAAGAGTCACAAAAGGCAGGCTGAGACTCATCCCTCAGCCCCGCCATCTAAACCCTCTAGTCCTTCCACGAGGTCCTCTGGATCCTCTCCCTCTCGGCTCCGTTCACCTTGTTTCTCGCCGGAGCCAGATGAGGAGGACCGGGATCCCTCTAGGTCGTTGAGGCGGCCCTCCCGGCCCGCCTCGACAACGTTGTCTAGATCTACCAGAAGCCTGACCGACACGGACATGGATCGGATGATGCGTCGATTTCTGCAGACCCAGATGCAGATGGGGGTGCTCCTGCCTCCCCCCCCTCAGGGGGGGGAGTGCAGTCCCCCTTTTTGCTCCGATCACTCCTTCTCCAACCCGTTTTCGGGTTTTGGAGTCATCGGATCCGGGCCCTTTCGGAGCCGGGGTTTTGTCGGTGCTGATAGCTCCGGTAGCTTCGACGCTGACTGTACCCTCGAGCATGTCGGATCCTAGCTGTCGGGGCCGAAAGCCGAGCATCGGATCCATAGGGGTTGATGTGTCTTCGGCGCCCTTCAGGTCGGAACACACTTCCTTCTAGGATCCGACCGCTTCGGCTCCGACACCGATCCCTGCTTCAGAGCCGAGGAGACTACTTTCGGAGCCTGGGGAAAGTGGCTCGCCTTCAGCTTTTGAGGTAGTGGAGAGGGTTCTGTCGAGGTCTTCCAGATCCCCAGTCCGGGCGTCGGATCCTCCCGCTCCCCCTATGCATCTGGGTCTATCCTCTGTCATCCAACCACTGGGACAGCCTGCTCAAGCCCTCCAGTTAGTTCCCTTAGAGGAACAGGACCCTGTAGGTGAGCCCTCCTCGGATAGTCCCACCGAGGAGGTTCCTCGCAAACGGAAGTGTAAAAGGAGGCACCTGGACTCCCCCGAGTCCCTCACGACAGACACAGATTTGGATGAAGGGGAAGTTCCCCAAGGTCACCCCCTGAGGATGTCTCCTTTGGAGACATCATGGAAATGTTGCGAATCAGAGGGGGGTGGTCTGCCCAAAAACCTTTCTCGGACGAGTCCGTGTTTCTGGAGGCATTTGAGGCAGGCCCGTCTACCTCCTGGGTGTCCCCTCTGGCTGACCCCCTGGTAGACTTAATTACTACCAGGGTGTGGAAGGAGCCCGACACCATGGAGACAATCCCAAGACGGCCAGACAAAATTCTTAGCCCTCCCTCGGATAGGCAGGCCTGGTCTAAGGGGTCACCTGTGGATGCCATGCTGGTGGCGGCTGCCACGAAGAAGGTACTGGTGCAGGAGAGTTCCTCGGTCCAACCTCCGGATAAGGAATCTCGGGCATTGGACCGCATTGGGAAGCGGATGTTTGCTTCAGCTACCTTCTCGGTAAGGGCGCTGAACTACATGGCACATATTATCAGGTTACAGCGAGACCTAATAAAGGAATACGCTGCAGCTCCCCTGGAGTCCATGACGGTCAAGGACAAGAAGACCTTCTCGACTCGTATGGCCACTCTGAAGTCTATCCTTAACACGTCTATGTGGCTACTCTCCCATGCTACGGAGGGAGCTGCTAGAGCTAGCGGAGCCAGGGTCGTCTTGCGATATCACGCCTGGCTCCACCTTTGCGATTTCATGGAACCCTTTAAGGCATCCTTCGCAAATGCTCCCTTTGACAGTTCTTCGCTCTTTGGCAAGACCGTACGTGAGACGCGGGTCCAAAGCGAGAAGGACGGGAAGACGCTGTCTGCCGTTGGAGTCCGCTTCTCTAATCCCCAACGATCCTTCTTAAGGAATCAGAGGGGACAAAAGAAGATGTGGTTCCGGAAGTCTCAGCAGTCCCGTCCAGCTTCGGACCCCTCATCCTTCAGAGGCAGAGGAGGACAAGGTGGACGCCGGCCCAGAGGCAGAGGGGGGCCGTGTAATTTTGGGTCTAGAGAACCGTTCTCTGATAGACCCGCGCAACAGCCCTGAGGGCTTACCCGACTGCCCCTCTCTGGAGGCAGTCGGGGGGTGTTTGTCGGAGCACCTACTAAACTGGGAGTCCATCACGGTGGATCGATGGGTGCTCCGAATCATATCCAGAGGTTATTCCATCCCCTTCCTAAATCTTCCCCCTCCCATGAAGCGCCTCCCCGATGTCCCACCCAATCAAAGGGAGGTGGCAGCTTCAGAAATTTTGAAGCTACTAGAAAAAAGAGCCATCCAGCGCGTCCCCCCAGACCAGTTCGGATTGGGCTATTACTCCAGGTTCTTTTTGGTGCCAAAAAAGACGGGGGACTTGAGACCAATTCTAGATCTCTCTTCCCTGAACCTGTTCATTCCCAAAGAGAAATTCCGGATGGTCACTCTTCAATCAGTTCTCCCTCTCCTTTGGGAGAACGACTGGATGTGCTCCATAGACCTCAAGGATGCGTACTACCACATTTTGATGGACAGACGATCCAGGAGGTTTCTCCACTTCCGGCTGGGAGCCAGTCATTATCAATTCAGGGTTCTTCCGTTCGGCCTCACCTCAGCCCCCAGGGTGTTCACCAAAGTCATGGCAGTGGTTGCAGCCCACCTGAGACTCCAGGGCATTCAGGTCTTTCCATACCTGGACGACTGGCTCCTCACTGCCTCCAACAGGAATCAACTGTGTGTCACCTGGGATTATGCTCTAACTCTTGCCCAGAGTTTGGGCGTCTCGGTCAACCTTCAGAAGTCCTTCCTTCACCCTGTGCAAGTCCTGGAATTTATAGGGGCCAAATTGGACACTCGCATCTCTCGGGCCCTTCTAACTCCGGACAGGGTGAACACTTTATCTTATCAGGTACTAGCCCTCCTTCAGAATCCGGCTCCTTCAGCAGAGTTAGTCCTGAGAGCACTAGGGTCTATGGCGGTGGCAATCAGTCTTTGTCTACACACTCGGCTACGAATGAGGATTCTGCAGTGGACCCTCCAGGTCCAGTGGTCTCTATTACTACATCCGCTGAACACCCCTATTCCATTGAGCAGGGCTTGCAAGGACTCCCTCCTCTGGTGGCTTCACTACCCCCGCCTCGAGCCACGTTGACCACGGATGCTTCTCGCCTTGGGTGGGGGGCATTGTTCAGGCAGAACCGTCCAAGGCACGTGGACTCCCTTAGAGACCGCTTTGCATATCAGTGTCCTAGAGATGAGGGCGGTGCTTTTGGCGTTGCAAGCTCTCCACGGCCTTCTCCCTCTAGGGACTATTGCGGTTCAAACAGACAACATGGCAGTAGTCTGGTACATAAACAAACAGGGAGGAACCAGGTCTTATTCCCTTTGTCGGGAGGCTATGAGAGTTTGGGAGTGGGTGATATCCCCCAACCGCTTTCTGGTAGCGACGCACATTCCGGGTCGGTCCAACATTCTGGCGGACAAGCTGAGTTGTGTGATCCTCACACCATACGAGTGGTCTCTCAAACCGTCAGTTGCGAAACAGATCTTCCTCAAATGAGTGCAGCGAGTTTTTCGCTATACTTCCCCCACCAGGGGAGAGCCCCAAAGACGCTCTAGTTCATGCTTGGCCACCCGGTCTCCTCTACGCTTATCCCCCCCCCTTCCTCTTATGACGAAATTCATTCAGAAAGCACATTGGTTGGGGAGCAAAATTATCCTCATAGCCCCATTCTGGCCTCGCCAGATCTGGTTCCCATATCTGTGGTCTCACAGTGTAGTTCCTCCATGGATCTTAGATCCCATTCTGGATCTGATTTCACATCCTGCAGGATTGCAACCCCCGAACCTGGTAAACCTCAAGCTAGCGGCTTGGTTGATCCAGTTCCATTGATGGCAAGGACTCCCAGCATCTCGTCACCAGTAAAGGCCATTCTTGTAGCGACTCACAAGCCTGCTACCAGAAAAATTTACAGTAGTAAATGGAAGTGTTTTTCTATCTGGGCTAAAGACAAGGGCTTAGACCCCTTTACCGTTCCTGTTCCGACGATTCTTGATTTTCTGTCACACATTTTTCATCAAGGAGCAAGTGCATCTACAGTTAAAGTACAATTGGCAGCCATTTCCCATTTTCACGTGGGGGATGGACTGGGATCTCTAGCTTCTGCTAAGATATGCAAAACATTCTTGAAAGGCACTTCTCTTTTGAAACCACCAGTTAAAACTGCGGTCCCACCATGGGGACTTAACTCTAGTTTTGCAAGCATTGACAAACCCACCTTTTGATCCTGCCGCCTCAGTTCCTTTAAAGTTCTTATCATGGAAAACAGTCTTTCTAGTGGCAATTACTTCAGCCAGGAGGGTTTCGGAACTTCAAGCCCTTTGCATGAAACCTCCTTATCTAATTTTCCATAAGGATAGAGTGTCTCTCAGGACTAACCCTTCCTTTTTACCAAAAGTGGCTTCAGAATCAAATATTAATCAGTCGATTAATTTACCGGTGTTCTTCCCCAATTTTCAGAACCCAGGGGAATACAAATTACACAAGTTAGATGTACATAGACAACTGCGTTTTTACCTGTACAGGACTAAGGATACTCGCAAGGCTGATCAGTTGTTTGTGTCCTTTGCCAAATCTGCCATGGGTAAAGCCATTTCCAAAGTTACCTTAGCAAATTGGATTTCACAGTGCATCATTCATGTATATGTAGCCTCAGGTAAAACTGCTCCTATCGGAGTCCATGCCCACTCAACCCGATCCATAGCCACATCAGCAGCCTTCTGGTCCAGGGTTCTTCTGGACGACATATGTTCAGCAGGTACTTGGTCCTCCTCCCATACATTCATTTCTCATTACAAATTGGATAGGAGTAGGGCTTCCTTTGGCTCCGCAGTGCTTCGGAATATCCTTCCTTAAGGGCCGCCCAAGGATTTTAGGTAGCTGGGGACTCTGTCACACAGGTTGCAGAACAAATTAAGTAACTACTTCAGATAAAGAAGTTATGTACTCACCATAACGTTCCATCTGAGTAGGTACTTCATTTGTCTGCAACCGACCCCCCCCCCCTCCATGCCCCCTAACCATTATCGCGATTCCTGATCATGTTTTCAGATTGTCTTATGAGGTTAGGCTTATTTAGCCCCCTGTCGAGGGCATTAGCTTGTTTGGATTAAGCAAACTCGATCTGAGGAAAGGCAGCATGTAGCAGGGGATTATGGGTAAAGGGGAGGAGCTAGGAACTCGGATCTTTTAGCTAGTAAAGCTGCCGGCTCGGATCCGAAGTCGGATCCGATACCCACAGGTTGCAGACAAATGAAGTACCTACTCAGATGGAACGTTATGGTGAGTACATAACTTCTTTTTATTCATACTCTTTGCAATGAACAAATTTGGTTCCAAAGTTTCCAAGGTCATTGTATTCAGATGGCTCTCTGTCTGTATCATTTTCATTTACTTGATCAATAGTCATCCTTCACCCTGCAGAACTAAGGCTCGTTCTGAAACATCTGTGGCCATTTCTGCCTTTTTCAGAAACTTTTCAAGTGATGAAATATGTGCAAGCAGAATCCTGGTCTATGCTTCATACCTTTAACAAGCACTACAAGCTGGATATAATCTCAAGGCCTAGGGCTTCCTTTGGAGTCACAGTCCTCAAGGGTTGTCATAATTCCACCCAGCAAAGCAGGATGTGGTAGTTATGTGTGTACCATAAAGTGGGATCCTTTCATTCTCATTCATCCAGTATGAGTGATGGATCTTCAGACAATGCATATGTGCTGAAATGCACCATTCAGCCGATTTGCACAGAATGTCATTTGTATGCTACTACTAATTTACTCTGTCTTTCCCTTTCCTGCTCTGCTATTACTGCATTCATTTTCCATTATAAGTAAACATTCAACACCAATAAGATTTTTTTTAATAAATATAAGCTACCATATTTCTGGACCATCCCTGAAGTCTTGCTGAGTATGTTTTTTGTCCTTTTTGTACTTTCTTATGTATCCGATCTATTGTATATCTGTGCCCTCAATAAAAAGAAGGCATATTTTCTTTCCCATCAGTGTGGATTGTCACTTATATAGGCAATGAAAAAAATAAAACTTGGCCATTACAAGATCTTGGCAATGCACAACTAGTCCATTATTCATGTGACTGGATTCCACTACTTTTACCATCCATGTCCTGTTGCATATGCAGTGTTTTAGCCTTGCTTCACCCTTAGGCACCAATGCCTACTAAGTTTAATTTGTTCACTTACCAATTGTGTGGTGTTGTGCAAAGTCAGACAAAACTAAGACTGATCTGCATGATGACCCCCCCCCCCCCGTCTGCCCCTTTCTTCCTTCCTTGGGGTGAGAACCAGGGTCATTTATTCCCCAGACAGGAGAAGAGCCCTACAAGGTCATTCATTGTCTGACCAGGATGAAAGCCTTTACAGTACATTTGTGACCCCCCGACTAATGCCAAAAGCAAGAGTCAGGTGTGAGAGATTAGGCTGCTTTGTGAGTCATACAGATTCCCCTCCCAAGTCATCCCCCCCCATTGGTGACCAGTGGTTCACATATATGCTGTATATACCTCCTGACTTAAGTGCTGTATTGTAGCCACACCAAACCTATAACTGCTCTTAGTGTTCTCTGTCACTCCTGTAAGTGGCAGAAGTGCAACAGATTAGACTGTGTTTCTCTCTTAGGATGGCTGAGCCAGTGTTTGCTGCTCATTCCCATCCTCCTCAGCTCAGCCCTTTCACTACGTCTGCCATTACTATGGTTTTCTGGTTTATAGTCAGGGCGTTATCCCTGTACTCCACTGGGACAGGTCCAGACACTTATTGTTAAGACTCATTAGTTGTACCCAACTCAGGTCATCTGCTCAAGACAAGTGTGCCTTTTACGGAATCTATAATTATTATTATCATTAGTAATATTTTTATTATTATTGCAGTACTTTTCCTGTTTTAGCATAATTTTCTTTGTGGTCTAAATCAATGCACACAACTTCCACTGTTTTACAATGAAACTGACTAATGCTGTAGAAAGACCCCTTTATGTAGTGGTAGTTCATGCCTGTACTGACTGTACCAAAGAGCATAGTAAATCAAATCAACTGTTTGTATCCTTAGCACATGATGGACTATATCTGTCAGTATCAACCAAATGCTTTATAAGTGGATTTTAGATGATATTTCTTTCTGTGCTATTAAATATAAGTGATAATTAGTGGATCAGTTAAAGATTATTTCACAAGAACAGGAGCTGTTTATGCAGACTTTCTTTAGGAACGTCTGTGTGCTCAGTATCTGAGTGACACAGCAATATGGTTTCCCAAACTCACATTTACATAGCTGTTTTAAATTAGGAAGCATTTCCAAGAGGAAAACAAACTTCATCTGAGCAGTTTTGCCAGATGTTGTCCTAATCCATCACCCATTAGGTATCAGTTACTGCCAAATGACCCCAAAGAAGGTATCTAGTGTAAGGACCCTTGTCAAGGTAAGATAGTAGAGTTCAATGAGGTGCTCACTATATGTTACATTATGTATTTGCAGCACAATAACTGACTGTTGGAGCAGGTACTGAAACCATCCACTTCCATTCCTCATTTTGCGTGGTCCTTCCTCAGGTCCCTGTAGCCCTTTTTATTTCCATGTTACCATTTGTAAGAGTATTTTGTAGGGAAACTGCTTTTTATAATGCAAACTTACCCCAGAGAAATTGATTGGAACTTTGTTAGACACCTTTTATATACTAGTGTAAATGCATATAACTTAGAAGTCATAACAGATGAACCCTTGCATATAGAAAATACTAATGGAAGAAATCTCCACTGAATGATGGATGTGAGCTGAACAAAGCCATTTAATGGTACTTACTTCAGGTGTTTCACAAAGATGAACTGTTTTGCTGTTTATCTTGCTTGACTGTATGTTTCCCACAGGATTTACTGAAGACAGTCTTATTGCTGTTTTATTAGTAATTTATACCCAAGGCTTAACATCTTTAGTTTTGAAAACCATATGTACCTGTAATAATACCCAGTTTTCCTTTGTCAGGGATTTCAAAAGTCACTCTTTTTCCCTTTTTGTCTCTTGTTGACCACTGTACTTTGGTTCCTCTGAATGTGTAGGTATTCTGCAAAGTAATTTTAGTTTAATGTGGTTTTATGTATTTATGTATACAGCACATTGTGTGTGTGTGTGTGTATGAATTTAAGGGTGTTGCTTCTTTCCTTCACTTGGAGTACCACTAAAAGAACCATAACCTGACTTCAGAATCCTATATAGATGCAGGCTGCATTAGCATGAACAGCTGGAGCTCTGACTGTGATCCAGGTGGCACAAAGTCGAGTAGCAGCTTGGGTGCATGCTGGAGTGAGGGAATGGAAAAGGAACTTAGTTTTGGCTGTTCTCCTGTCTTAATAGGGAGGGGCTAGTACAAATATCCAGCCACTCATTTTTTTTATAAAGTTTCCATTTGAGACTACATATCTCACATTACTGTAAGTTTCAAGGGTGCGGCACAATCCTGAGGGATTACATAACCCACAGAAGTGAGTGATGTGCCCTTACTGTCATCTATTGCATGTTCAACTGGTGAGGCAGATTCGGGCATGGGTAGCGGGGTTATGACCTCAGATGAGTGGTGGTTCCATTCTCTGCCCTTGCCTGTAGGTGGAAGTTGTGGGCTGCAGGACTCTTGTATCCTGGAAGGAACACAGGGATTGTCTGGGGCAGTGGGAGCGGGGATTTGCTGGTCACTGGGGCAGGAAGAAAAAAAAACAGAAGATTTCTGCAAAGGGTGGCTGCTCTGGTTTCCACTTCTGAGATCCATGGCTTGGCACATTTCTGAATTTTTATGTTATTCCCACATCAGAAGATGTATGCATTTCCTGATGTTACATGCTATGGTTGTCACATATTTTGGTAGAACAGTATACCTTGCCTGTGTGTCCCACTATCCCCTCTCCCTCAGTGTTCTGTGAAAAATTATGCATGGAGTCATAATGAATGTAATCCAAAATATTGTCTTCCCTCCTGGAAATTTTAGCTGTGGGACAGTATGGGTTTGTTAGGAGAGATCTTTCATTTAAAGTATAGGCATTGTTTGACAAGGTAATAACAGAACTTGATGAAGTGTTGACAGTGCATACTGCTTATCTGTTTTTTTCCCACGACCTAGAAGCCAATCATCAGCAGTTACAATCTCTTCTCTTCATTCAGTTTTTCTACTGGATCTGAATTAGCCTTCCCTCTAGTTTAACCTGTCCCTTGTCCGGGGCCAGTGAGGAGACTATGGATGATGGTGCAGCATCTTGCTGCTGCTGCTGGGGAGTGTTCCATAACCTCTCCACCCTGTGACAGCCTTACGAGCTCCTATATAAGTGCTTTCAGGAGGTGTATGTGAGCTTCCATACATGGGCAATATCCAAACCAAGCAATATACTGCTTGCATAGTGGAGCTTGCCAGGCTGTTAATGTTGCTGTTGCAATGAGACTAGGCTGTTTCCCTTCCCTTAGGTTGGATGAGGTGACATAGATTCGTAGATTCATAGGTGTATACTAGGCTAATGACCACTACGGCCCTCATAAGCCTATCTGTGCAACCCAGATGTGACCCACAAATTTGATTCATATAGGTGGTATTTTACTGACTGCCTCTGTTCATCAGAGACATAGGAGCCAGACCAGAGGTGAATTTGTGATTTCCCATTCATTGTTCCAAGTTGCTGTTAAATATGGATAGGGAGGAACTCTGCTTCATATTGATGTCTGTTCCAGAGAATGAGAATTCTGTGAGAAACATGTTTCTTTCTAAAACATATTAAATTTATGTTGCAAGTAAAATTTAGGTCTTTTAATCTGGTAGTTCTGATGCTGTTTGTTTTGCGGCTGTACAAAAGGTTCATCAAAACAAGGTCCAGAGATGCCTTGTATGCCAGGGAAAGATCACTTCTCTGAAGTCTGTAGGATACCGAGTAAAGTGACAGGGCTTTAAGGAGATCAGCATAGAACATTATGTTTACTCCCGGTATTCTTTTAGTAAGGAACCTTTGTGGGAGCTCCAGTAACTGCAAATGTCTGGTCGAGTATATACCGAAGGGGCATCGTACTCTATGATAGGTCTGATGAGGGCCAAGTACAATAGCATGATGACCTCTCTGTTCCTAGATGCCATGCACTTCCTCATAAGTTAAGCAACATACAAGGATTTTCTTACTGCCTTGGACACATGTTGGTTGACAGCTAGGTAACTATCTACATGAGCCACCAGATCCCTGACTAGTGAATCAACTTTTATAGTTCTTTTATTGATGACGTATTTACCCGGGGTTGATATTCTTCCCAAAAGGTGCTATAATGCATTTCATGGTATTGAGTTTTAAGCCATGGCTTTGACACCAAGTGTTTGTCTGTATTAGACCTTCCTGAAGGGAGTTATCTTGGGGAAATTCAATGACTGCTCCCAGTTTACAGTCATCTGCGAACTTGGTTAGCCAAAGGCCTTTGACACTGGCTTTGACTTTCGAGAAGAAGATTCAAAAGAGGAGTTGGCCCAGCACAGAGCCCTGGGGGACTCCACTGGTGAACAGCCTCTTTGTGGAGGTGGCCTCTCCAATTCGAACCTCCTGGGTGCTATCAGTGAGCCAGCTAGTGATCCAGCTTGTTATAAAGAGGTTTATTCCTAGTTTTGTAAGTTTCTTGACAATGCCTTCTCATCCATTGCCTTAGTGACCTTTTCAAAGAAGTCCACCAGATTCAGTAAGCATGACCTTCCTTTGACAAAGCCAAACTATGATGGATCCAGTATCTGGAGGTCTCCTGTGCCCTTGTTGATAATTTCCATGATAATTGTTTCCATGGCTTTGAAAATAAGACTAGTCAGACTAATGGGTCTGTAGTTTCCATGATCTGTTGAAGGTCATCCCTTATGAAGGGGGCTGACCATCACAGTCCATTATTCACAAGACACAGTGAATGTGGCACTATTAACCACCAGTGCAGCACATTGCTGTGTGCTGCCCTTGAGGTTTGTGACATAGCTGTAAAAGATCTTATGGTAATCTTTTACCTAT
This sequence comes from Protopterus annectens, assembly GCF_019279795.1. Taxonomy (NCBI): domain Eukaryota; kingdom Metazoa; phylum Chordata; order Ceratodontiformes; family Protopteridae; genus Protopterus; species Protopterus annectens. Next base: position 321,502,825 of record NC_056726.1, on the reverse strand, counting down.
AAGGCTATCTTAACCTCAGTGTTGACTTTGTTTGACCTAATTAGCCATGTTAGTGGCCTGTTTACATTGATGATAGAGTTTTTGTGTTTTGGGGAATTGCCCTTCCTGATTTTGCCATGTTTTTTTTCCCTTTTATTGTATATTCCTTTTAATTTGGGATGCCACCAGGGTGGTTTGATTCTGGAGCTAGTCCTGGGCTTCTGGTAGGTGCAGCAGCCTCTGTGCACCCATTGTCATGGTTGTGGTTTCTGAGAGCAATTCAGCATAGGCTGCCATGCCCATCTGGGTTTAGAGGGGCATTGAATTTTGACAAACCATCACTTACTAAAAGGTAATTTGCCTTGGAATAGTTCCTAACTGTTACTGTTTTTAATGGGATTACAGAGTTGATTTTAATTTTGAAGGAGACAACTTTATGGTCGGACCTTACCAGGGAGGATGAGGCACTACAGTAGGGGGGCAGGGGTACAGTATTCTCCCATATTTGTAAGCATGAGGTTCAGTGTTGGAGGCTTTAGTGGGCATATTCTTTGTTTCATCAAGAGTGGTTTATATTCATGTAGTCCAGGAATCTTTGCGTCTGTAGATTTGAGGCTGTGTAGGATTCCCAGTCTATAATGGGGTAATTAAAGTCTTCCATAAGTAGGGTTTAGGTTGGACGGTAATTGTTTCCAATAGTTCCAAGTATGCATTGTGAGCTTCTTGGGACAAAAAGGTGATCTATAGCTGGCTAGGATATGGTACGTGATTTTGTCTGTGATGATCTGCATGTAGAAGAACTCCAGCACTTCATCCTGTTTGACCACCCTAGAGGTATGTTTTTTATTGATCTGTATTGAGACACCTCCTCCTTTTGCTCTTGTCTGTGCAGCTACTCATCTAAAAGTGTGGAAGACACTGAAACCTTGCACTACTGGGTTACTCTCAGCTGCTTTCAACCAAGTCTTGGTAACTGCACAACTGTTTATATTCTAAGTGTGAGGAGGTCTTGGAGGGAGTGTAGCTTTTTTATATAAGCTTCTTGCAATGAGCATTAACACCTTGAAGTTCAGTTGAGTTGATTTTGCTACGTCAGTAGGTTTGCAAATTTGGCATTGCCTAAAAAAAGGCACTTTGGGGGAAGGTAAAATTTTAGCAAGTATTTAAAAGCCTAGAGGGAAGAGGTGCTGTCCATCCTTGGCAAAGCACCACGATTGTATTAACCATGTCCTCCCATGCCGACAAATATTGGATCCCTGTAGAATGACACAAGAAAGATGAAGATTTGGTGAACTCAATAATTTTTGCTAATACTGTGATTATCTTCAGTGATGGTAATATGCAACTCAGTGCTATGCTCATACCAGCCTGAGACACATTATTTGAAAGCTCCATAATGTCTCTGTTCACATAGTCCAGGGAGGCATCAGCCACAGACTCCAATCTTTCTCTGCTCAGTGCTTCCAGCACCCATACTGCTAGTCAAATATAGGTTGTCTGGGGCACAGTCAGAGCTTTATCCCTCTGAGTCACAGGTAAGGCTTTTGATATTATTCCACTAAATTAACTGACAAATTAAAATCATTGAATAACAACCCATATGTAATTAATTCGATAAAGCACTGGACACTGGTTATGCAACAGGAAAAAAACAATAAAAAGTTGAGAGTTAACTTAGCTTGACAAGGGAAGGGCTTTGTGCCAGGACCAGTTATTTTGGGCTTTTTTCAAGTATAGAAGTAGGAAATGTGTTGTAGAGAATCACGTGATGTTAATTCTAGACTGTGGAAAATTACCTCAGTAAACGATGCCGAAACTCTTTAAGATAGCCAACAAAAAATACATACCAGTTGCAATAGTGATGACCTTGCCTTTAATGTCAGTAAAGGACCTGAGTTTTCATTGTAGAATAAATGGTCAGATCTTGAAAATGACACCATCATTAAAAAATCAAGGAATAGTGGTAGTCGACAGTTTAAAATATGACTAATTATAATGTACCAAATTGACTAATTGTAATGTACCAAAGTCAAAAAAGTATAACCTGGGAAGGAGAGTTCAGCTTTGCCAACTACTAGCACTAAGGGTGGCAGGATGTAGCCCATCATCTAAAACCTGCCCAGACTACTAACCCCTTTCGTGTTACCTATACGTTTCTTCAAAACCCCCACTCCAGATCTTTGTTGCTTAATGACAAGATTGTAAATCTAAAATGGCCCCAAATGCTTAAGTGCTTTTCTGATTTTTCTACTTCTAGTTCTGTGACTTCTGTTCTTTTTGTTTTTCTTTATTTGTTTGACTATTTAACTTCTCCTTCACCATGGCTGGAGTGTTTTCACCTTTGAATAGCATCTAATGCCTCAGTCATTTTATTGTAGATTTTTTTTTGTAGTTCCTTACTTTTTTACTTGAAGTTGTTCTGGGTGGTATTAAAAATACATGTATTACTTACTGAAGACATTCTGAAACATAATATACATTTTGTGGCAGTTTGTTGTACTTTTGAGCTCCACGTATGATATTCTGCAGTTGTGCTCCACGTATGATATTCTGCAGTTGTGCCAGTCTTTTCTGCACTGCTGGATGGAAGAGAGTTTAAGAAGTGCAAGTGCAAAAAGAAAATTCCATATTAGAACACTCACTCTTTGTGCTGTTTGCACAGTCTTAGAAAGATTGTGAAGTGTGTGATGCCTGCAGTCCTTCTACTATTCAAGAAAGGACTAATAGATTATCATTAGAGAAGTTAAACTTCAGCACCCACTCCCTTACACCTAAACTTTTAATGCTTCTTCTTCTAGGTTAACTCTTCCAGCTTGAGGACTCAGGCTGTATACAAGTCTTGATACAAGCAAAAAGGCCTAAATGGAAAACAGGTCTGAGAGACTTCACTCAGCTCAGACAAAGGATTCCTCAACAGGTCTGACCTTGAATAAGCAAAGGCTGAAGGATTCTGTTACATTACTTCTGGTGTTTCCCAAGTTCCAGTCATAGCAGTTTCTAGAAGTACTGCTGTCACTCATTCTAGGGCTGATATTGTGCCTCCTGGGCTAGAAGTAGAGGACAGAAAAAATTTAGTAACTTCTAGCCCTTCTTCTTCTTCCTCTTTGGTCAATCTCATCATAACATCAGTGTTGAATTGGACTGCAAAAAAAGATGGGGCAGACCTTTTTGTGCTCCAGCTAATGTGTTCTCAGAGCTTCCCACATTAACTTTAGTGTGGTCAGAGGCCCTTCATATTTTGCCAGATTTCTTTGTGCCTTGCCTGTTCTCACTGGACCTTTTACGAGATCTGGTCTTTGTAAGAGTTATGCTGCATCTGCAGGCTTTAATGTCTTGTAGGTTAGGGTTTTGGCATTGACTGTGTTTTAAGTAGTGTGACCTCAGACTTCAACACTGATGTATCAGCTCTGACCTTGTCATCAGCATCAGTGTGCTAGGAACTGATGTCAGGTTAGACTTTGACCATGGGACTGATGCTGAATCTTTTGGTATTGATGCCAACCTCGATCCTTTTGGCCTTGACCTTGCTGTCACTAGACTTGGCTTTTCATCTCTTGGCACTAATATTGATCAGTGTCCTCCTCTTAGATGTTAGAATCCTTGGGGGAAAGTGTAGGGCCAATTGTTTTGGTGTCTGTATTTCCCTTCATGAGCTATGGCTTCTGCAGTTTATGGTTGATTCTGTTAATTCGGGGGTGCTGCCAGTGTTACCTTGATGTTTGTCAGTACACTTATTGTTTTTGTTCCTGCACTCTTGAATTCTTCAACTAGAGATTTGTAGCTATTCACCCCCCGTCTTGCCAGGCCAGAGGAATTGGAGAGCCTCAGCAGGATGCCTCTGTCACTTCTGGACATGACAAGTCCTCTTCCTCCTCCTTGGATCCATCACTGCTAGAGGTTGAGAAAATTGATTTTGATTCCCCACCATTCCTCAAGTTGGCCCCAGATTTGGTGAATGTTTGGAAATAATGCTGCAAAAAGCATGATAGCCTATGGACAGTATCCTGTACTAAGACCATCCCACAGAAGCTCTTCTGAGTTCTCAGATTTTCATGGTTGGTTCCCCCAGTAAATAAATGGGTATGGCTAGTGGTCAGAATGGCATGAGATATCATGGTGCATATTCCTAGGAGGTCTGATAAGAGCCTTCACCTTCCCAAGGGATTGATCTGTTGGTTGAAGCCTTCCTTTGTCAACACTATTGTTGCAGCAGCTGCCTTTAAAAAGGTACCCACAATACACAGCTAGGCTGTTCATCACCCAAGTAAGGAGTCACATATATTGGACAAGTGTAGGAAGTATGCCTACGTAGCCCTCCATTTTTTTGAGTGAAGACTATTTATTGCACATGCTTTGTTTCCAGAAAAAGCTGGCCAATAAAACAACCCATTTGCCATGCCAGGTGGTTCCTGGAAGTTCAAATTGCAACCTCAGATGTCAGCCATATTCAGACAATTTCACCTTGTATGTTATTTTTTTTATTTTTATTAATTTATTTATCCTTTCTTGACCAGGTTAGTCCCACTAGGCTAGTAGCCTTTTTTCATGGGAGACTTGAGGTGGTATTTATGCTGTTAAAGGAAGTTTGGCCAGGGCATTAGGGAACTTCTCCTAATCATCGTTGTTGAGAGTGCTCTGTTTTGCATAAGCACTTCTTGTTTCTGATCCAAGTGCAGAGGCAGCCGCGAGAAACAGGGAGGCAGATGGTGAGAGAAATGGATGAGTAAGTCAATATCAAGACCTGAGAATGCATGCAGGATTCCAAGGAGATGTTTCAAAGAAATTTGTTTGATGGAGGTGAGTCTGCAAATGATGGATGTATAATTAAAATCCTCCATTTGAGGGGGTTGCATGATTTTCTTAAGAAATAGTGATGCAGATTGAGCCAGAAAAATAAGGAGATGTTTTCTGAGGTGACATTATGTAGGAAATACAGAAGAAGGATGTAGAGACGATCCTGAGGAATAGTGGTGAGATTGAAACAAAAACATATGTAGAGAAGGTAAAGAAGGCAAAAAGTAAGTAGCAGAAAAGGCAGAAGAAAATGAAAAATAGAAGTACATGGTAAAAATTCAAAGTAAAGAAGACAAAAAATGTAGAGGTGTGGAGTGTGGGACTATGTAACAGCTTGTTTGGGTTTAAAAGTACACAAGGTAAGATAATTTATTCTTCTTAACAAAGAGATGATGTTAGGTTGTCTATCTCGCCTTCATTCTTGCTGGTTTGGTTCAGAGCCGATCCTCGGCTCCGACTCTGCCATCTTCAAAAGTTCGAGAGCTGTTTACTGGCTCGAGGCCTCCCCATATCCTATGATGCCTGGCGCTAGATACCCAGATCTTGTTTGCCGCTTCTGCTGCGAGGTTGTCTTACTGGCTCAGGTCATATATTTTCATTGTTTTATCTGTTTTTTGATAAAAACTATTAGGGTTTTCAGTGTAGTTTGTTAGTTGTAGTTACAATCTTTCTTAGGCTTTCTTTGTTGTACCTATATTTTTTCTTACCTGAATTCCCCTCCCCTTCAGAAAACTCGTTTTAGTTAGAGAGTTTTCCCCTCCCCCCTTCACTCTCTTCCTTAAATAGCCGTTTAAGTTAGAGGCTAACCTTTTTTTTTTCCTTTAAAAAAAAAAAAAAAAAAATAGCATTTACTTAGTTTAGGCTTATTTGTTAGTTGGTAGCATAGGATATTGTGTCTTTTTCTTGGCTGTTTTTTGGGTGTGGTAACTTTTTGTGTGTGATAGTTGTTATATCCTAAAATTTTTGTGTATTGTGTTTGGTGTTCCTTCCTTAGGTATGTCCAAGGATACCAAGGTGTCTGGATTCAAGAAGTGTGACTCATGCTGTCAGAAGATGTATCTGACAGATGGTCACACTTCTTGTGTCTATTGTCTGGGCGCTGTGCACCTGCAGGACTCTTGTTCGGTTTGCCATGCTTCATCCCAAGAGTCCAGCAGAAGTGTAGGAATAAGTTAATCCTACGGGGCTTACTTAAGCCCGAGGATTCACCGGCCAAGGCTCAGCCTGTGAAGTCCTCCAAGCCACCTAAATCTTCGGCTCCCAGTTCGGAGCCGTCGTTGGGTGAAGCTACTCCTTCTGCCTCGGTTCCAGCCAGAACCGATGTGCCTGCCTCCCAGTCGGTTCCGATACGCACTTCGGAGCCGTCAGGGAGTCAAAAGAGATCAAGGTCTCCCTCCCTGGAGTCGATACGCTCGGCTCCGAGGTCTCCTCTGCTCCAGTCAGAGCGCAGTTATCGGTTCTCCCACTCTTCTCGGTCATCAAGGCTTTCAGATCACGACGTGGAGAGAGTGGTTAGTAGGCTTTTGAAATCGCAGGCCCTAGCAAAAATATTATCCAGCCCCCCTCATCAGGGGTTGGCTCCGTCCATGTCTGCAGTTATTCCTTCTCCGACTCCTCCCTTGAGTTCGGAGCCGGAGTTCGTTGGGGTTCGAGTCGTGGAACCGTCGGCACCGATACCTTCTCCTTCGGTTCCGTTGTCGGCTCCGATCACTTCCTTGGTACTGTCCTTGGAGGAATCTGGGAGCCAAGACTCCCTCGTCGGCTCCGAGGGGGCGAGTGGCATCGGATCCTTGTCCGACCCCTTTCTCCCCCTTGGAGCTTCGGTGCAGGTGAGCTCGGCTCCCTACATCGGCTTCGGAGCCTTCCCCCTCGGTGCAGAGAGGGATTCCGATCTCTTCGGAACCGGAGCCTTCTCAGCATCCGAGCAGGGACGCCTTCGAGGTCATGAGGAGTGTGCTGGCCCCTGAGTCAGCCCCACGATCATCACCATCGGCTCTTCCCCCTATGGTGTCTGCTTCTGCCTCTGCCCCTCCTCCAGACCCCAAGTGTGGGGAACCAATGCTCCAGGGCACCCCTTTGGGTGTATCTTCCTCTTCCGAGGCTTCCCCTGATCATTCAGAGGAGCCACCTCATAAGAGGAAATGCAAGAGGAAGCATGTTGACTCCCCTGAGTCTGTCACATAAGGTACTGACTTAGAGGATTCGGAAGGGTCCCCGAGATCCCCCTCTGAAGATGTCTCCTTCTCAGACATCCTTGAGATGCTTAGGCAGAGGGGGAACTGGACTACCCTGAGCCCTTTCGAGGATGAGTCGGTATTCCTGGATGCGTTTGGATCCCGACCTTCCACCTCCTGGGTGTCTCCGCCTTTCGACCCACTGATGTCTGTGGCGGCTCGGAATGCGTGGTCAGAAGACCCGCTAAATTTATAACTGCACCACAGGATAAACAGTTTTTGACCAAAGTTGTTCCTGTGGATGCCATGGTGGTGGCGCCGGCCACAAAGAAGGAGTTGGCTGAAACTTCATCTGTCCATCCCCCTAACAAGGAGTTCAGGATGATGGACAGATATGGGAAGCGGATGTTCTCTTCAGCAACCTTTTCCATGAGGTCTCTGAATTAATTGTGCCACTTTACCCGTCTTCAAAGGGATCTCCTTAAAATGCTTGGAGATACCCTCCAAGATCCATCAGCTGAGGGGGCCCAGGCTAAGGCAGCCTCCCAGCTGGCGACTCTTAATTCAGTGGTGAACTCCACCATGAGGCTCATTTCTTATGCATGGTGCGAGTAGAGCCGCGGGCGCAGGCGTTGCCCTAAGGAGGCACGCTTGGATGCGGCTATGTAACTTTGCGGAACCTTTCAGAGCGTCTTTCACCAACAACCCCCTTTGATGGTTCCTCTCTTTTTGGATCACAGGTGATGGACACCCTTACCAGGTGCGAACAGGAAGGCAAGACTCTCTCTCTGCAGTGGGAGTCCATTTTTCCACTCCTTCCAGACCATTTCCCAAAGGTCAGAAGAGTGGAAAGATGTGGTTCCGGAAATCCCAGGGAGCCTTGCCGGACACACGTGGTGAGTTCCCATCCAGGGGCAGAGGAGGGAACAATAACAGAAGCCGCCCTTGTGGCAGAGGGGGTCCGCAAAACCAGGGCAGCAGAGAATTCTTCTCTGACGAGCCCTTCCAGCATCCCTGAAGGGTTTGCCCGGCTGATCACCTCTGGAGGCAGTCGGGGGAAGATTATCACTGTACCCAAGAGCCTGGCAAGACATAACACAAGACAAATGGGTACAGTCTGTTATATCCGGAGGCTACAGAATTCCCTTTGTTCGCACTCCCTTATTGTTAAACAAATCCCTTCCAGATGTTCCACCCAATCTAAGGGATCAAGCAGTTCAAGAAGTTTCAAAACTGCTAAGAAAAAGGCCATCCAGCAAGTCCCAGCAGACCAGCAAGGATCCGGAATTTACTCAAGGTTCTTTTTGGTGCCAAAAAAGACAGGGGACTGGAGACCCATTCTGGATCTCAGCAGACGAAACAGGTCTGTACAAAGAACGAAGTTTCGGATGGTCACGCTACAGTCCATTTTACCCTTTCTAGGTCAGGACAATTGGATGTGCTCTATAGATCTTCAGGATGCATACTACCACATCAAAATGGACAGACGCTCCAGAAGATTCCTTTGCTTCCGGCTGGTAGCCAGCCATTATCAGTTCAGAGCTCTGCCCTTTGGTCTCACCGCAGCCCCCAGGGTGTTCACCAAATGTATGGCAGTAGTTACCTCTCACCTGAGACGGCAAGGATTCCAGGTGTTTGCATATCTAGACAACTGGCTCCTCACTGCTACCACCAAGCATCACCTTCTGCGAGGCAGAGACTACACTATCCAGACTTGCTCCAGACTAGGTATCACAATAAATTTCGAAAAATCTGCATTGTCGCCCTGTCAGTCTGTCACCTTTATAGGCGCAAATTTAAATACAAAAGACATGTTAGCCAGCCTTCCACCAGACAGGGTGTTAGTCATTTGCCAGCATGTGCAGGTCTTATTAGGATGCAAAAGAATTCAAGCCAGGTTCGTCATCCAAACTCTGGGTCTCATGGCAGCAGCGATCATACTCGTTCCTCTAGCTCGTTTTCACATGAGGATTCTCCAGTGGCTTCTTTTCACCCAATGGTCCTTCCAGCAGCTTCCTATGTCTCACATGATTATGATCCCAGAAGCATACAAAAAGCACCTTGCGTGGTGGATGGTCTCCACATCACTGCCCCAGGGCAGACCATTTGTACTCCCCTCTCCAGTTGCTACGGTGACCACGGATGCCTCCCTGATTGGGTGGGGGGGGGCATTATCAGTGCAGAACAGTCCAAGGCATCTGGCAACCTCACGAGTACCATCTGCATATAAACGTCTTGGAGATGAGGGCCGTGCTTTTAGCGTTGCAAGCTCTTCAGGACTCTCTTCCTACCAGGACCATTGCAATTCAAACGGACAGTATGTTAGTAGTGTGGTACATCAACAAGCAGGGCGGAACCAGATCCTACCCCCTATGTCGAGAAGCACTCAGACTCTGGCAGTGGGTGATCTCTTCCCAACAGTTTCTGATCGCAACGCACATCCCTGGGAGATCCAACGTCATAGCAGATAGGCTGAGCAGAGCAATTCTCATGCCTCACAAGTGGTCTCTGAATCAGGTAGTGGCGGACCAAATCTTCCGCAAACGGGGCCAACCTTGCTGTGACCTTTTTGCCACCCCCTTCAACAGCAAGTGCAGCAATTTCTTCTCTCTCCTTCCACTTCCCGGACATTCCTCCAGAGACGCTGTAGTCCACGATTGGCCTCAGGGACTTCTGTATGCATTCCTTCCCTTTCCCCTAATCCCGAAGCTAATACAGAAAGCTACCATAGTGGGCTGCAAAATGATCCTCAGTGCTCCTTACTGACCTCGACAAATATGGTTCCCGTTCCTGCATCATCATCTTCTCGAGCAGCCTTGGACTCTGGACCCAGTTCCAGACCTTCTGATCCATCAATCGGGCAGGCTGCACCAATCCCTGCAGTCTCTCCAGCTCACTGCTTGGTTGCTCCACTTCCAACTTTAGCCAGGCTTCCTGATATCTCCCCCTCTGTGTGCGAAATTATTTTATCATCGCACAAGTCTATGACTAGAAAAACCTATGCTAGTAAGTGGAAACGTTTTTCTTCCTGGGCAGAGGCTAAGAGTATAGACCCCCTTTCAGCCCCTGTATACCACATTTTGGAATTTCTTGTGGAACTCTTTCATGCTGGGTCCACTTCCGCTACAATTAGAGTTCAGTTAGCTGCAATTTCAAATTTTCACATTGGCCTGTCGGAAAATAATATCATGTCTCATAAGCTATGTAAAGCCTTTCTCAAAGGGACCGCTCTACTCAGGCCCCCAGTGAGAGATTCCCCACCTCCGTGGGATCTATTTTTGATTCTAGCTTCTCTAATTTTACCCATCTTTGAACCTGCAGCATCTTGTTCTTTGAAGCTTTTATCTTGGAAAACCCTCTTTCTGGTAGCGATTACTTCAGCCAGAAGAGTTTCGGAACTTCAGGCTCTTTGTATCCGTCCTCCGTACCTAGTGTTCCACAATGACAGGGTTGCTCTCAGGACTAATCCTTCCTTCCTTCGTAAGGTCTCTTCTGAGAATAACTTGAATCAGTCCATTGACCTTCCTGTGTTTTTTCCCAACCACTCCAACAGGGCGGAATATAAATTGCATCAGTTAGATGTTTACAGGCAACTGCGCTTTTATTTGCATAGAACTAAGGACATCAGAAAATCGGACCAGCTTTTCCTTTCCTATGCTGAGGGTAAACAAGGTCTTCCAGTTTCAAAAGTAACCTTATCCAGGTGGTTGACTACTATCATCACATTTATCTATCAACTGAGGAATAAAGAATTGCTTGTTAAACCAAAAGGTCACTCCACCAGAGCTTTAGCCACTTCTGTGGCCTTTCAGGCTAGGTTGCCCATGGAATCTATTTGTGCTGCGGCTACGTGGGCCAACCCACATACTTTCATTTCGCATTATAAATTGGATGTGGTTTCCAGGAGCAGAGCTGATTTTGGTTCCACTGTTCTGAAGAGTTTGTTCTGATGAGCCACCCAGGATTTTAGGTGCTAGGGACGCTGTCCCAACCAGTAAGAATGAAGGCGAGATAGACAACTTAATATAAAGAAGTTATGTACCTACCATAACGTTCCATGTTAGTTGTCTTCTTCTCGCCTTCTTTCTTGCATCCCACGCTCCATCCCCCTATCCTAGTAGACCGACAAGAGTTCCTTATGGTTTTTCACTGGCTGAGTCTTCTCTGGCTATTCATCTCTGCCTAGTAGCCTCTCTGGTAGGGTTTATGCATTATTACCAAACGAGATCTGGGTATCTAGCGCCAGGCATCATGGGATATGGGGAGGCCTCGAGCCAGTAAACAGCTGTCGAGCTTTTGAAGATGGCCAAGTCGGAGCCGAGGATCAACTCCGAACCCAACCAGCAAGAAAGAAGGCGAGAAGAAAACAACTAACATGGAACCTTATGGTAGGTACATAACTTCTTTTTTTTGTGACATTATATTATAGACTATTTTTTTAATGGAAAAATAAATTCTTGGAGAATATGAAGAAAAGAAGGACTGTAACATGTGGAATCGTTATGTAATAAAAGCATTTAACAGGGAAGCAACAAAGAAAATTCATGTACAATTTCAAACAGAGGTGGAAAGAGAGACTTTGAAAAGACATTTGAAAACCTTGTATAAAGAAGTACCGGACATTGCAAACGTTTATGATAAAAGGGACTTATGGACTGGCAGATGGGATTGTAATACTGTGTTAAAAACAGAAAGAGAAAAAAATATACATACATTGAGTATGATAAATGGGGAGGGGAATGGGGTGTTGTAAAATACTGAGGACAACCCAAAACTTGTTTTTTTGTGGAAAAGGTCATTTGATAAGTAACTGATAAAAGGAAATGTATTTGTGGAGTAATGGGAGATAATGCAAAAAATGTGAATTGGAATGTTATAAATGCAACAAAATTGGACATTTATGGATGGAATTTAAAATTGAAAATAAGAGTAAGGAAGAAGAGAACATGAACAAAGAGAAGTTGTTTTAGAAATAGTAGAAACAGAAGAACGATTATACTAGAAAAAATAGAGAACATAGAAGAAGGCTCTGAAATAAGTGATGAAAAAGACATACATTTGGAGATAGTAAAAGGAAAAAAAGACTTTTATTGGGAAAAGAAAGAAAATTTTAAAGGCACAAGTGCAAAAGAAAAAAAATGAAACGAATAAAAAAGAATATTTATAGCTAATATTTGTGGGCTGGTATAATGGTTGAGGTGTTTCACTCACATACACACAAGGTACAGTATTTGATTCTCACATTTGGGAGCGAAATTTGCTAATTATAGAATGGCCCATTAAGGCAGCTAGCTTAGTTATTAGCTCTGAACTTATGAAACATGAATCTAAAGAAAAGGGTAAATCAAAATTTTAGGGTGGTTTCTGTAAATATGAATAGTGTTAAGAATATAGTAAGATGAATATGAATTTTGGAGTGATATAAAACATGTGCCCCGGGATTCATGAACCTTGCGCCAGGCGCCAGCATAGCGTCGGCGTTATAAAGCCAAATATGGCCACCGAGCGATTCAGGTATGAAGCAATCCCATGTGCACTACCGGCGTGCGCCGGACCTGCGCCGCCCCCGGCGTAGGTATGCTAATCACACTGTGTGCGGTATTGCACCATGCAAATGAAGGCAAATAGCGATTCACGAAGTGGGGCATGCGTAGCGTAAGGGCACGGCAATGTAAACCGAAAAAAACGGTTTACATTTACCCAAACATGACCAAGGAGTAACGGAAGGCTGTCAACGTCAGGTATCATACAGGTGCAATATGCCAAAGGGGAAAGGCACCGAGAATGTCCAAAGAAAACATGCACAAACTGTAAATAATGACAAAAATGTCATATACGTAGAAACCACAGCAGAACCCCCGGATATGTGTACAGAAGGTGCAAAGCAATGAAATAATATGACAATGTCCTAAAAGAGCTGTATAATACACATCAGCTGTACAGCCACCACACACCATAGTATGTATGGAAAGCCCAACCCCAGCGCAAGGGTTGTCAAGGAGTGGTGGCAGTGTTCGGCGCCGTAACTATGTATTAGCAGTCAATGCCATGCAAATGAGGCAGATAATAGTGAATCGCAAAGCTGGCGCCGGTGTAAGGATGGAGCAAACGGCGCAGCGGTACTACACCGAGGAGTGGCCTACACGAGATACATGTCAATCGCAGAGGGGTGTGCCACAGTAGGAGGAAGCATATTGAAGGCCAGCAAACCTGGGCTGTACAATGCACATCACAGCAGCAGGACCGGCGTGTGAGGAAATAGATGCGCTGAGAGTACATAATGCGCGCACAGATGCATGTGCACGAGGATGACTATGTTCCCAACCCAGTCATGTGACGGCCTCCCGTCAACAGCCACGGATATAGGAAGGTAATGCGGAGAATATGAGGAAATGCGGAAGCAGTGTAATTGGAGCCGTAATGAGCAATCAACACCAATTAATCCAGGAAGGGCAAACGGCGGCAGCCGACAACTCTGTATGCAGACTCCTGCATAACGGGAAAGGGGAGGCATATGAATGCAAAGATAGTAGGGGATGTAGTAGAAATGCAAAGAACAAAGAACCGAAATAGCACAGCCAAGTACAGAGGTAGCATAACTGCGGCTGCAGATAAAATGCATCATATGCCATGTGCCTGCAGGATGCAGTAATGTAAGATGCAAAGCTAAGCCAATGCAGGCAACTGTAATGCAACACTAAAGGCAATACCATTGCAGTTGCAACCGTAAAACACCGAAAATAATCCATGGATACGGCTGCACAGACACACCCAATGACATCACCGGGTATACAGCACAACAGTATAAAGTGTGAATGCACACAACACACAGCGATTTCCCAAACGCCGCACCGTAGGGTGTAAACACACGGGGAACTTTTAATATGTATATGGTGGGTGCCGCCGTGATGCATAGGTATGTGGCAGAGACAGACGGAGTTGCGGAGGGCGGTGCCGACAACTACCGTAGGCCTCACAGGAGAAGGAGAGTGTTCAGACCAAGGGTGACCTACCAGGGGCTGCAAGACCTGGAGATAGTAGAGCGCTACAGGGTGGACAGGGACACGTTACAGCAAATAGTGGAGCTGTGCCGGCCACGCCTGAGAACAAGAGACAAAAGAGGGGAGCCCATCCCAGTGGACACAAAGGTATGTGTGAGCTTGTGAATACTGGCTACAGGTACCTTTCAAAGGCCAACCGGGGATATAATGGGTATCTCACAGGCATCAGCATCTAGGGTACTACACCAGGTTCCTGGATGCCATGTTACGACATGCCCATGAGTATATAAACTTCCCCAGATCTCAGGAGGTGTTGGCTAGCAATATGCGCCGCTTCCACCATGTGGCACAATACCCGGAGGTACTGGGTGCGATCGACTGTACGCACATAGAAATCAAGTCACCGCCCGGGGAGCAGGGTACACGCTACATAAACCGCAAGGGATACCCCTCCATCAATTGCCAGGTCGTGTGCAATGCGCAGGGCATTATCATGGATGTGTGTGCTGGCAGCCCTGGAAGCTTCCACGACTCCCATATCTGGCATGCCTCACAGCTGTATCAGGTATTCGCCAGGGGACATCACACAAGGTCACCTTGTGGGGATGCTGGCTATGCACTGGAGCCGTGGCTGATGACACCCATCAGAAATGCACACACACACATGCAAGAACGCCATAATGAGGCACACGCACAAACCAGAATAATCATAGAGCGTGTGTTTGGGATTTTGAAATCACGGTTCCGGTGCCTGGATACATCCGGTGGAGCCTTGCAGTACTCTCCAGGCACATGTGCCCACATATTCATAGTATGTTGTATGCTACACAATATGATTCTGCGGAAACAGCTGCTGCAGGGACATAATGGTGTAGGGCCACCAAGCCCGCCACAACTGCCAAGGCAAGCACAGGCACAGGGCGTTCAGCGCCATGAACACGCTGTGCCAGCCCCAGTAGGTAGACGGAGGCGTACCCAATATGCCTATGCCCTGGCAAAGAGGGAACGCATAGCACATACGTTGACAGTGTAGGCCCCATGGACTGACACCTCCTTACCTGCACACACAGTGAAATGGACGCCACACAAACATGTCCGCCCGTAATGTGTACCGTATGGCCGGACCTATGTGTGACTCCAACAAAGGCACCGCCCAAACACTGCACACCCAATAGCCAGCAGAGCATGGAATGCCAACACCTCACCGCACGCCGGTTCTACAGCACACGTCGTAGCCGTATGCTGCCACTATCGCCGCAAGTCGACCACATATGTACTTATGTGCATACACAGATACGGAAATAGATATCAGTACACATGTAGAAATATATGTACGCATACACAGATAAAGTACAACAGGGTAATATGGAACCCAGGGATGCAAGTTCACAGATAAGTAAGACGCGAAATCTCCACATAGTAAACATAGTGACCGACAACCCGATCATCCGGGAGGGTGGGCAGAGCAGGTAACGCCAGCCATGGAAATGTCAACCTGCATCAATACATATCCGCATGTCGGGATGATCACCAGTCCACGGTACAGTAACGGGATATGTGCGTGTCATATCCATAGGATATGAGTGCGGAGATACACGCCGCCGCCGGCGATGCGGCCAACGTAGGTATTGTGTTCAACCGTCGGTGCGAAAGCGGCAAGCATACCAGTGAAGTGTACGTCATTATGAGGAACGTACCTCATTTGGGGTGTAAAACAGTTCATGTCCCTCGCAGTTCCACAAAGTTCCACATTGAAAATGTCTGTCAAACATCCATTGTTAGGAATGTATTTAAATGACATCCTGGTAAATAGAAATGAATCATAGTAATTCATTAAAGGTTCTTCACTGTAAGTAAATCAGCATATTCTAATCATCCTATGACCTACTTAGCTGAAGTTGTTACTATGCCATTACTATGTGTTCCACATTATGCCCATTTGTTCCACATTACTAATGTGTGTGTTCCTCATTTTGGAAATAGAAGGTTGAGAGCCATGGCGGCAATATGTGTATGTGTGAGGTGAGGTTGTCGTGTGTTCCGCTGTGTGTGTGTAATGTGTGTGCCACTGTAAAATGTGTATGTAGATGACATGTCACAGGCGGAGTGTAATAACATGCGAGGCATACAGTACAGGAACTATAGGCGTATGTACAGCAGTACCCACAAAGTAGTACTGACATCTCCTCAGTGGCTATGCACGTGGCGACGTAAAACGATGCAAAGCGGAAATGTCCCAGAATGTACCACAGGGCCATAGCCAACAGGAGATGCAAAGGACGCATGTACAAACCATGACCGTATGTATGGCGTCCATAAGGTAGACTCAACACGAGACGTCGGAAACGTTACACAGCATCAGGCATGTACGGCGAAAATACGACTGTGCTAACCCGGCACCGATCGTGAACACTTACGGTCCCGTAAATACCGCTGTGTGTTCCACGACCGTTAAGTAAGCAAGCGGCACACTAATAGGAGGCTACCGGTAGCATACAGGCCGTCCCAAGTATAGGACCACAATCACCGTAACTATCAGTGACAAAATGCCAATGGATAGTAGGCACGGACGAACATCCGCAGATATATAACCGATGTGAAGGAGGAATACGTGCAGGAAGCACACATGCAGGCGATACCGACACCACATGACATCAACAAAACAAACATTCCCAGAACAACAGACAGGTAACCTGCAGCTCCCCAAGCAGGGATGGAGCACACACACAAGCATATCTTGTATGTATAAATGCAAGACCCACACCCCGTACCCGTCACCCACATCCGCAGATATACCCCATCGCACATATCAAAGGGATAACAGCTAAAACCGTAGCAAAAACATACAGGCAGTCAATGACAGCGGCATACCCACAACAAGCCGCGTGGGAAACACTAGCAGCAGCTGATGCATCCTTGCATCCATTGTGTACAGGAATATAACAGCTATGTTACACATCTGAATGCACAACGCCATCGACAGACGCCGCCAGGACACGGAGACCCACATGTCGAACAGAATACCATACCCAACACACACACAATCCACGGCTAACACCACAGCGAAATGTACCTGACACCACACATAGCGGATGCAGTCACACAAACATGATACAATACATACCATCCTCACGAAGGTATTGCAAATAACCAACGGCCACACGAGGAATGAACCATGGCCCAGTGCCGACGCGTAACGTATGAATGGAGGGGGATCACCGGTGATATGCGCATAAGTACACACCGAGGAACAGCTATTGGCGTGATGAACCCACATGCCTCAGGTGACGACGAATATAAGGAAGACTCCCTGGATATTCAAACCGTATGTTCATACCGAACAAATAGCGAATACAAAAGGAGTAGCAAGCAAGTACTGACGAATACAGAACCAAAGGCCGGAAAGGTATGTCGAACCCAGGAGATGTACTGTTGTGTAACGCATGATACGTATGACGAATCTGTACAGTATGTGAACGGTGTGTGTAGGTAAAGATACCTGTCCATCAGGCAGAGAGTGGTGAAAGTTGGTTATGTAATGCTAAGCCGCGCAGCATACCAACGACTGTGGACAACGTGTGCACAGCAGTGGGACAACATGTACACACCCGGGATAACCCCAGGTTAGGCTTGCCACCTTTTCAAATGACCAAAGTGGGACATTTTCGGGACACACATCAGATGTTACAGGTGGACACATACCCATGGTCAGTACAAAGGGTAGAACTTTACTCTTTTGCCTAAATAAAAGCGTAGTCTTGTAGCAGTTTAGTTGCTTATTGTGTGTCTTGTAACATTTAGGAATTTACAAACATAAATAACTATGTTATGCAACTCTTACATAAAAAATGGGACATAATTATGTCCCACAATCTCAGGACATTTGCCATTTGTAATATGTTTTGTCAGGACACAACTGCCCAAAGAGGGACTGTCCCTTGCAAAGTGGGACAGGTGGTAACCCTACCCCAGGTCTGCCATAGGGATTTCAAACACAGAACAATGCCACCACCCACGCTGATGCTGGCAGTGGATATCCAACAATGAAGTGCCACAGCAGGGGATAGGACATGTATGTATAGTGTCACAGCACACATGTGTATGGGCATATACCGTCGATGTCATACGGAATGTGCGCACGACGTGCACGTATCCCACGCAGTAGGGGTGACTATGTCAATTATGTGTAATGCAAAGCTGTCATGATGGATATGTTCAGAAATCATAGACAGTATCACAGGCATAGCATGCATGATGGAGGGATGGCCTAATGTTATGTACATAAACAAGATATGTATGGCCTGCACATATGGGACAATGTAGTAGCAGAATAGGTACCCGAAATGGAGGGAACAGCAAGTAACCATGTCCAAATGTTCCATAGCAGGTGCAATGTGTGCCACAATGATGTCCAGCAGGGCCGTGTGTAAACACATGTGCAATGTACACAGCAGTGACACCCCCCCCATGGTAGTGTCCACTGAACGGCAGAAGTGGATGTCAACTGTATGTCTATACAGTACGTCCGCTGTGGTGGTACCATGGGTCTGTGTCACCCTACCAGCAAGGGAGCTATCACATGACTAGTGACACAGTGTGCCCCTGTGGGATGTGCACAGGACCTATGTCCCACAGCACGGTGTGTGTCCAGTCTGTGGATGTCACACAGACGCCCGGCAGAGCAATGTGGCATGTGTGCACACATGCAGGACTGCTCCTCCCACCCTGCCCACTGCAAACGCCATGTAGGAGTACTACATGCATCAGTACTGCGGAGAACATGGCCCATGGCAGAGTAGATTACACCCCTGTGTTAGTGGCATGCAGGTGAGTACAGATGTGTTACATGACTGTCATTTGCATATGTAAACTGTCTGAGCTGGGTAGAGATCACAGCATGACTATACTGAGACATGTAACGTTGTATCCATTGTGTAAGGTACACCACACATGTGTTATTGTAACACTGCCTGCGTGTACATGTGTGTATGGCACAGGTACAAGGGCACCCAAGGTATCAGCTAGACATACAGTCCAGAAATGCGTGGTCCTGCACATGTGTACCCACGCCATGGTGGAATATGGCAACCACAGCACCATGTGGGGCATGTGTGTGTACATCAACCATGTACAACGTGATATGCCTGTATAGGGACAGTATCCATGTGATACACACCGCATGACTGTCAGTATGCAAAGGTGATGTGTATGCACTATGTGTGATGTAACTGATGCAATGATATCTACAGGATATATCTGCCACACTGACACCTGTATGGTTGTAAGCAATATGAGTAGGATGAGCTAGAATGCTGCCAGGTATGTAGATGTGGGATATGTAGGCATGGACAATACTGTGTGACAGCAGGTAGTGTACGTATGCAAATACTGAGCATGAGGGGCCACATGTCTGAGGACTGTGCAATGTCACATGTCCCTGACTTGTTGTAGTTAGCATGATATGCCTGCACCACTGTGTGACTTGTACAGGAGGCACATGGTGTAACATCCCGAGACATAGGGTACGATCTGATGCTGGATGTGTACATTGGCAATAGCATAAAGTGGAATGGCGCTGAAGGGCAAAGAGCGGATCATGTCTGATGTGATACCCTCTGTACCACCCCAACCACCCATGCAATAGTATGACAGGTGGCCAGCATGGGATGTGGTGTGCTGTGGCGCACATAAGCCCAACAAGGGTGCCAGTAAAGGCATGCAGGTAGTCAGTGAGTGTGTGAAGCATGTATGTCAAGATGTGGCCCAGTGCCATACTGAATGGCCCAGTCATGGGTGTACAAATGCAGCCCCATACGTGCAATGCAGTACCACCCATGTGTAGTGTGATAGATGTGGTAGTGTGGTGGTCAGGGTACACAACATACATGAATGGGCTAGCAGTCAATGCAGTGTGCTGCTGCAGAGACATGTAACAGCCAGGTTGGCGGGATACAACAACTACGGCGATTGGAGGTGACATTGGGACTGTGTTCCCGGACATAACATGTGCATGGCAGTACTATGTATGTGTCCACAGGGTTAATACAATGTCCAGCCAAGGATTGGAACCCTGTAGTGAGTGAGAGTGTGTATTGTTGGTAGGTATCCCATTGGCAGGCATGATGCCAGCAACATCTGTGTTGGCAATGCCTGCATGACTGTGGTATGCTGCATTGAATGTGGATGTAGTCAAACAGCAGAGACATACCACCACACTGCATGAGGGCCCACACTGCAATGTCTGGCAGTCATGTGTAGGTAGCTAGCTGTGGAGTATGTCATGCACCATGAGGACACACCATGACTGTCAAGTGACACACCACACACAGGTGAACATAACTACCGTGCAACAGCCTGCACATGTGCCCATACAGCACGTGTGCATGGAACAGGAATACCACTGTGGCGTCTGTGAAAAGGCCAGTACCACCATGTCTCTGTGTGGAATAGCATGGTCCCTACCAGTGTGTAAATGTAGCAGAAGTGCACTGTGATCAGTGTTGGCATAGGCACGTAGACTGTCCATCATACGGGGTGCCATGCCATCAACTACCTCTGTCAGTGGTTGTCGGTAATACCGGCTGTAGAGTGTATGTACCATGCATGCTGCTATGGTTGTGTGTTTAGGGTGTGGCTAGCAGGGATGAGAAGCATGGATGTTCAGCAAACAGAGGGGGGATGTGTGTAGGCCTAGCACACAGACACATGGAGGTTTGGTGCATGCCGAGGGTAGTGTAGGTATGGTATGTGTCGTGTAATGTGTCACCCAGCTATGTGTACTGCATGGCCAAGCATGTGTGGGTACATGGGAGTCCATACTAGGGAAGGGCGTGTTGCTGTCAATACATAGCAGTAGCAACTGTCCTAGGTGCAATGTACAGTATGCCAACACGACCAGCATGTAACCTGTGGTGTACAGTGTATTCACTGTCGTGTGTCACAATGTGCGTA